>NW_006399885.1:5210982-5215896 GCF_000299155.1 Elephantulus edwardii | reverse complement strand
TCTGTAAATGTTCATTAAAATTAATAAAATAAAATTTAAAAAAGATGTATTTACATGTTCAAATAGGGGCAGAAGGCTGTAGGTGAGGAATGGAGAAACTCATGAGATGGCAGAGTTTGGTGGGCAGGGAGATTGGGTAAAGGAATGAGGAAAGATCCAGTGTATTCTGAAAAAGATGGGGTAATACTGGACACAGATCAATGGCGACTAATTTTATAAGATACAATGTGTGGGGATAATTGTATGAAAGAAGATATTGAAGAAGTAATGTGTGAAATACAATGTATAAGAATGAGAGGAAAAAACCCTATTTAATACAAAGAAAAAGAAATAATAAAAGTAATTATTGTGATAAGGATGGCATTACAGGAACTGTCCAGAAGAGGTCAGCACAGCAATAACCAGTAACAAAAGTACAGTCTTCAGGGCAAATTAAATGTGAAATAAAATCAAATGATCTTGCAAGTAGAAAACACTCTGAAAAATACTCCCCAAAGCCATGTCAATTATTTGTCCTTCAATGAAAGCTACAATTCATCAAAACACATGGTGACAGACCTTTCGCACAAGCAAACTGAAGGGACTGAATGATTATAAACACAAATGAAAAGTAAAAGATTTTTTCTAGTAATTTACTGCAAGATTCTCATGGAAATGAGTTGATTATTTTCAAGTAATGATAATCCAAGTGGACATATTTTGAGAAAGATAATAACATTGCCTTAAATTTGTTGTATTATGAAAAAATTAGACTACAAAAAGAAAGATTTTAATATTTTTATGATTCTATTGGCAAGAACAGCAGGCAGTACTTAATATTAAGATGCAAAATTTGACTAATACAATGTTGTTTTCAGAGAAAAATACAAAATAAGGAATCACTGGATGCTGAAGAAATAAGTAGTAAGACTAAAAAGTAAAAGAAAATGTCATTTTATATTTCAAAGTGAAAAAAGAAATTTTCAAAGTGCTACAGATTACCCACTTGTGAGCTCTGGTGGCTTAGTGTTAAGAAGCTGAGCTGCAATCCTGAAGGTACAGAGTTAGAATCTACCAGCTACTCCACTGGAAAAGAATGGGCAATCTCCTCTCTTGTGATTAACTGCCTCTGAAAAATTGCTGGACAGTTAGCTATGTGTAGGTTCCAACTTGACAGCAAAGCAATAACAACAATCAGTGATATATCATTGCTATTAAGTAGGTTCTGACTCATAGCAAATTCCTACCACACTTCTGAGTCTGTAAATCTCTATGAGAGGAGACAGTCCATTTTTCTCGCACAGAACAACTGGTAGATCTAAGTGTCAATGCTTAAGTTAACAGCCCTGATATGTTACATACTACGCCATCACCTTATACTGTGTATCTTGATATACTAACTTTAGACATAAGCTACTGGCTTAGTTCCTGTACGTTACACTCAGCAGCCACATCACTTTTTTCCAGTGCAGTCTTAGTTTTGGTTTTTCCACTGGCCATCTTTACAGTATAATCAAGCAGTCTGATAAAACAGTCGTTTCTCCTTCCAAAATTGACCCTCTTTTTTTGCAAGTTGAGGACATTAACACTCGAGTTTCCCCATTTCCCACCTGTGCCTATAGTCCCTGCCTTCAAAGTCAGTTATATCTTTACCTCTGCAATGTCAAAGCTGATACTATCAACATTTCATTTTCAAACTCTGGTGACAGCTTCTGTGATTTGATGAGCATGACTAAAAAATAAATTAAGATACAATAAACAGTGCTGACATTTTTACAGCTATCTAAATATGTTTCCTTCCAGAGACAAATACTAGTTTTATAATCTCTGTGCTGACCAATGACTCCCTTATCAAATTCAAATGGAATCTACTATTGAAAATACTCCTCTAAGTCCATTAATTGTTTCATACTGACATGATGGTTTCCCATTGAGTTTGACTTTCAAACTCTTTTTATTTGAGTAATTTTTGTTCTTCTTTGTTATCAGAAAAAAAAATTTGTAAAATATGTCTTTCTCAACATATACTGTTTTTCATTACTTATTTAGGGAGCTCTCGTGGCCTCGTATTAATCCCAAAAGCACACGGTTCGAATCTACTAGCTGCTCCATCAGAAAAGGATGGGCAATCTCCTTCCAAAGGATTAACTGCCCCTGACCAACTGGAGGATCACCTAAGGGATGGTTCCAACTTGATGGCACACAGTAGCAACAACACATTGAGCAGAGAACTCGTGTGGCCTTGTGAGTAAGAAGTTGCACTAAAATACAAAAGCAGATGGTTCAAATCCACCAGCTGCTCGAGGTGAGAAAGATGGACAATCTCTTCTGATGTGATTTACAGCCTCTGAAAGTTCACTGGAAGGTTAGCTATAAGTCAGTTCCAATTCAAAGGCATATAAAAACAACAAACAATTGGTGGGAGCTTTGGTTGCCTAGTGGTAAAAAGTTGTGCTGCAATCTTGAAGGCACATGGTTCAAATCCATCAGTCATTGTGCAGTAAAAAGATGGGCAATCTCCTCCTGAGTGATTAACTGCCTCTGAAAATCCACCAGAGGGCCTGTTATGGGTCATTTCCTACTCTGTGGTACACAACAACCACAATAAGTGTGGGTGGGAGAGGGAGCTCTGGTGGCTGAATGATAAGAAACTGCTGCAATCCTGAAGCCATGTGCTTCAAATCCACGAGCTGCTCCATGAGAGGAGGATGGCCAATGCAGGCAATCTCTTTCCTAGTGCTTTATTGCCTCTGAAAACCCACTGGATGGTTAACTATGAGTTGGTTCAGACTTGATGGCACAGAACAACAAAAACAATGGACTAGTAGGGAGTTCTGATGGCTTAGTGGCAAGGAGTTTCACTGACAACACAAACATGCAGTTCAAATCTGACAGCTGTTCTGTGGGAGAAAGATGGACAATCTCCTCCTGTGCAATTTACTGCCTCTGAAACCCCACTGAGGGTCAGCTATGAGCTGACCAGATCTAACTCCATGGTACATAACAACAACAACCATGGACTAAGTCATAGGGAGTTTCACTGACCTAAAGGCTGTATCTCTCTGGTGGTTAGAATCCAGCTGAATAGTTCAAAACTAGATGCTCTGCAGGAGGGAAACCTATGAAGGCAATCTCATCATATGCAAGCGAATCCTAATAGAGGAACAGCCTTGGGTCTGTTCCAACACGATGGCAATGAGGTGGCAGTGTTTAGTTAATTTACAATTTGATTCCTTTAATTGCTTATTTGTAATTCATTTTTCTTCTTGAAATGCATGGCTTTCCTTTTCTAATGCAATTTAGTTTTGGTTATAGTTGGAACTTTGTTTTCTTATACATGGTCATACCCATTTGTATTTTCTAGCTGTTCTTTTTTCAGTTTTTTGTTGTTGGGTTTTTTGTTTGTTTGTATTGTCTTCTACTTCTAAGAGGTCCTTAGTCTTCTGTCAACTCCCTGCCAGTAACACTATCTATTGTACAAGATCACATTTTCACCAGCAGCCTTCTGCTAGGGAATTTCTCTCCTCTCTGACCTTGCTCAACCAAACTTGCTGCACAACTTTGGTCCTGAGTTGTTATTGCTGCTCTCCTGGGATTTACTAACTTCTTTCTGAGCTTTTACTCTTGATCTTTCTTGATTTGCTCCTGCACTTTGACAGAAAATAACTTATTCAGAACAGAAGAAAGGAAGTGGACTGAGTAAATCCTTCCATGTCTGAAAATGACTTCAAACTGCTTATTATTTCACTTACGATAGACTTGTGGATTGAAATAATTTCATGCTAAATGCTCTTGCTGAACTAACATTTATCGAGTGAAATCCTCACTACTGGGCCAATAAGCAACATCATGATTCATGGAGAAAAGATTAAAATTGTCAACAATTTCATCTTGCTTGGATCCACAGTCAGTACCTTTGGTACCAGCAGTCAGGAGATCGGGAGGTTTATAGCATTGTGAAATTCTGCTAAGAAGGATTTCTCCAAAGTTTTAAAGAGCAAGGATGACAGTCTAAAGACTAAGGTATGCTTGATTCAAGCCACAGTCTTTCCAATAATACTTGCTATGCATCTGAGAGTTGGCCAATGAATAAAGATAATGGAAGAAGAATTCATGCGTTTGAGTTGTGGTGTTGGAGACAAGTGCTGAATATCCCATGGCCAAAAGGACAAATATGTATTGATGAAAATGCAACCAGAATGTTCCTTGGAGGCAAGGTTTGAAGCTTTAGCTCATATATTTTGAACATGCTATTGAGAGGAGCTATTTTTTGTAAAAGGACATTGTGCTTGGAAAAGTTTCCACCTTTCAAGGTCAGCCACGAGGAATACCTTCAATGAGGTAGATTGATACAGTGTCTGTGGCAATGGACTGAAGTGTGTTGAAGAAGATAAGGATGGTGCAGGATAAAGTCCATGAGTTGTACTCAACTGAATGACACTTAACAACAATAACAAACCAATTTAGACACTGAAGGCAGAAACAAAACTGGAAGGAGAAACATCATCAGTGAATGGCAGCTCGACTCCTTCTATCTCCTCTCTCTGAAATCCGCCATTTTCCATCTGTCTTTCTCTGACTGGGTATTTTTAGAAATTGAGTTAGGAAGAGGTACATGAATCTATCTACTCTTTACCTCTCAACCAAAGAAAGCAGTTAGCTATTTTCCTTTACTTTATTGTTTTTTAACAATGCAAAATCTGTTCTGTGCATCACTATAACAGACTGGTAGCTTCTTAAGCATATGGTTTACTTGGGTGAGCCCTCACTTTGCCACCTCCTCAGTATCTCTGTAAGAAACACCCTGCTGTGTTGTGCAAAAGATGCTTGGAAAGGGTCTTCATCTCTGAAAATCAGGCACTGCTGACATCTTCTGTACCTGTAGCACCAATGTCCTCTCTCCCTCTTGTCCACATTGCTACTCAACTTAAAATC
>NW_006399885.1:5208932-5210007 GCF_000299155.1 Elephantulus edwardii | reverse complement strand
ACAACAACAACAACAATAATAAACTATTTTCAATTATTATTAATATTTCAGTATTCCTTGACCAAGTGCATCCAAACATGGGGCTTTGGTAGATAAGTCTTCATATGGAAAGCCTGCGTTCAATTTCCAGTCAGTGCACCTCATATGCAGCCACCCCTTATCTATCAGTAGATACACTGGTGTGTTGCTGACATGGTGAGAGGGCTTCAAAGGAGCTTCCAGACTAACATGGACTAGGAAGAAATGCTTAGAGATCTATTTTGAAAGTCAGTCAGTGGAAATCCTATAGGCTGTAACTATCAGCTTCGACACTGTTACGAGGAGGTGAAGGGCCACGTGGTGTTTAGTTCCATTACCCATGGGGTCACCATAAGTTGGTGGCCCCGGCAGCAACAACGGAAGTCTGTCAGCATTAGAATATTAACCAGTTTCTCATTCTCCCTGTGGCTTTGAATAGATTTCCAAATAGGAAGTGTTCACATACTAATTTACTTCACTACTTTCAGTGTTGCCATCTATTGTCACATTTCTGCCATTGGCTGCTTGTGAAAATGACTTGCCATCCTGTTGTCTATCCCTTTTCTTGATCTTTATTTCTGAGTGAATTTTGGTCTTTTTTAAAATCTAATTAAGGAGCCGTGGTGATATAAGGGTTAAGTATCAGGTGCTAAGTAACAGGTTGGTAATGTGAAAACAAAATAGTGTCAAGTCATGAAGGAGGCTGCAGGACGAGGCAGCTTGCTTCTGTAAAGATTACAGTCTTGGAAACTCAATGGGGCAGCTCTGCTCTGTCCTATGGATTCATTGTGAGTCTCAACAGATTCAATGGCAACAGACTTTACACAGTCTTTGAAAAGGAATCAAGAGAGAGGGAAAATACCTGGTGTGAAAAACAATTTAAATTAATTTTGTGAGTAAACCAGGACAAACAAAAGGAGGGAGTAAAGAAAGGGAGAGTCAGTTCAACTCTGGTAAAAGCTTAACGAGAGTACAGAGAATTGAGGGTGGGAGGAAATATAACTCATATGCAAGTTCAAGCTGAAGCTGAGGAAAATTAAACCAAATCCAAGGCAAC
>NW_006399885.1:5205846-5207037 GCF_000299155.1 Elephantulus edwardii | reverse complement strand
GGATTGATTCAGTGACTGGGATAATCTGGATGGGAGTGTCAGAGACATTGCGATTGGCACCGGACAGAGCAGAGTTTAGGGCTGTTGTACATAGGGTTGCTATGAGTCGCAAGTGACTCGGCGGCACATAACAACAACAATGATATAGACAGATATAGATATAGATACAGATACAGATGCAGATACAGATACAGAAACAGAAACAGATACAGATACAGATACAGACACAGATATAGATATAGATATAGATATAGATAGATATATAGAGATAGAGATAGAGATAGAGATGATAGAGATATTTATACTGGGTTCTACAGAAGCTTGTTAGCTGGGATTGGTGAGCATTAGGGTGGAATGTTGATTTACTAAGGGAAGTGAGACGATTTGATAAGGCCTCCTATTTAAAAACTCTTTTGGTTGGCAATATGGGGCTGAAATCCAGAAAGTTATGCTATCAACCCCAAGGTGGGTGATTTTAATCTATTGTCCTCAGGCCTGGTATAAAGTGTTTTTTTGTCAAACATTCTTCTAAGTGGTAAAGCACTGGTCTATGCATTACTGTACAGACGTAACTCATGGTTGCTGTGATGCTATACACTGTGACATTGATGTGCCAATGTGATAATGGTTACCCATGGTGGACAGTGTTTGGTGAAGCTTCCCGATTAAATCAAGCTTGGAAGCAGGAGTGGCTTCCACTTCAGAAATGGTTTGCTGCCAGAAACTCTATGAACATGGAGAAATGACCAAAGTTATACAAGTGTTCAGATCTTTCATTCAAAGGGCTGTTAAGAGTTGTCTAAGACTTGTCAGCACTTAACAACAACAGCAACAACAACAACAACATATACACATACATACATCAGTTCCAAATATTATCTAGTCATAAGTAACAAATCATATCTTTCAAAACGGAATGAGTACTATTATCCTCATTATCTCTGAAAATGGTATAATAATAGTTTTTAAAATGTAAATGTAAGTTATCTGTCAGATTTGGAAGCTTGCTCATTTTTTACTGTTACGTAGCTCCAATAATTTTAACTTCGGAAATGGTTTTCTTTACTATATATTTTTCATATTAACCTCATAAACCAGAAGAATGTCTATCTGTGTTTCATTGATTATGCAAAGGCATTTGACTGCGTGGATCATAACAAACTGTGGCTGACTCTGAGAAGAATGGGAATC
>NW_006399885.1:5196046-5204851 GCF_000299155.1 Elephantulus edwardii | reverse complement strand
AACAACAACAACAACAACAACCTCATAAATTACAATTAGTATTCTTGACCTCTTCTTTCTTCTAAGTTTAGAGTAAAAGTGTATTATATGTATTAATGACCTATGTAGAACATCCACTAGATATTGTACCTAAAATCTAAGTATCCTTAGTGGCTTAATGTGTAATATATCTGGTTGAAAACCAAAAGTTCACATCCACCAATTTCTTAGTCAAAACTAATTTCTTAGCAGTGAGTAATATCTGATTTATGAATAACTCTCTTCAAGGGTAAACATAACAAACATCAAAGGTAAAAAGAATACATGACTTGGGAAAACCAAATACAAAGAAAGCATGACTTTGCTATGATTTAAGATGGCTTAACATCTTGAGTTGTAGGATATTTTGATTCTGCCAGTCACTTTCTTTGGGTGCACATTTCCTCAATACCAGAAGCAGGAAACCTCTTGGGAAAACATCCCATCAGCAAAACAAAGCTTTATGCTTGAGTAAATTTTTAAATATCATTGCAAAATCTAACCTCATAGTTCCTTTATAGTTTGCTCATACTAAAGGTAAAAAACAAACACATAGAGCCATAAATAAAAGGTTTGAGATACAGATATAAATATCTTTATTGCATGGGGAGCTCTGATGTCTCCCTGGAATTGTGCTGCCAACATAAAGGTTGGAATCCACCAGCACCTCTACAGGAGAAAGATGGTCAATCTTCTCCAAAGTTACTGCTGCCTCTGTAAACCCACTGGAGGGTCAGCTTGGCATCAGTTCTGACTTGACAATACACAACAATAACATCTCTGTAAATATATATATATCTCAGCGATGGTGAAACTTCACCCCACATACTTTGGACGTATTATCAGAAAAAGACATCATGCTGGGAAATGTGAAGGGTCAAATAAAGAAAGGAAGATGCTTACTTAACAGGATGGACTGACACAGCTACTGTAAAAATGGGCTACAGAAAATCAGAGATGGGAGGATGACAGAGAATAATTCAGATCTATTGTTCATAGGGTCACTATGAGTCACAGTCAACTTGACTGGCACCTACCATTAACAAACACATCTTGTATGTAACACCCAACAGCAGTTATAATTTATTTAAAAATACCACGTACATACATGGAGCACTGTTTCTACAAAATCTACAGTTATGAAATTCACAATTACTTGATATGTGGCAGATTAGAACTGGACAAATACAAACACAGAGGTTCAGGAGCGATGTAAAACATTACCTACCAGCTTCTTAATTCTGACTTTTCCAAGTGACAGGTGCAGGTATGCAAATCCCTCCTGTGATACTTAACTGCCACTTGGCATCAGGATTAGATGATAAACCCAACAAAAGATTTGTTTTTTATTCTTTGCATTTTATTTTATAAATATCTTATGGACTGCCAAAAGAACAAATAGATCTCTTGGAGAAAGTGCAGCCAGAATGCTCCTTAGAGAAAAGGATTGCAAAGCTTTGGACATGTTTTTGTTAAGCGGGCTTTTCCTTGGAAGGGGACATCATGCTTATAAAGATGGAGGATCAACAAATGAAGGGAAGGCCTTAACGAGGTGGATTGACACAGTGGTAGCAGCAATGGGCTCAAGTATGGGCTCAGAGATGGCACAGCATAGGAAAGGGTTCAGATCTATTGTTCACTGGGTCACTATGAGTTGTACTTGACTAGATAGTACTTAACAACAACAATGACATATCTATATTTGTATTTACATATCTATCTATCTTCTATCTATCTATCTATCTATCTCCTCTCTATTTATTATCTATCTCATTAGTGTAGTGTTGGAACTGACCTTCCAGTGGGTTTCTGTGGCTGTAAATGTCATTGGTGGACATTGTCCATCTTTGTCCCTTTAACATGGTGGACCTGAACCATTAGTGAGGCATAGTCTATAGATCAGCAGCTCAACTCCGTGTGTAAGTTGTTGTTGAGTTGACTATGACTTGTATTGATCCTATGAACAACAGATCTGAGCCTTATCTCACACTATCCTCATCACACACACACACACACACACACACACACACACACACAACACTCACTGGTGGTGTAGTTTTGCCACTAACTGAAAGATCAGCAGTTCAAATCCACCAGCTGCTCCAAGAGGGAAAGATAAGCAGTCTCCTGTAAAATTGTACAGCCTTGGAAACCCAATAGAAAGTCAACTACAAGTTAGAATCAACTTGCCATCAGTAAGCATTGGTTTTATCTATGTTTTCTTTTCCTTTAAGAAGTGTAAATATCCGTGTTCATGAGTCTTTTCTTTGGTACAGATGTTCCAAGGAACAAACAGTTGAATTTCCTGTCTTGGAGTAGAGAATGAAAGGTATTGGCTACCAGAAATCTAGAAATTTAAATTGTGTTGAAGGGCTATGGTCTCCTTTTAAAAATCTGATGTGTCAATCCACCCTGACCTGGCATCTTAAATCTGTTATCTCCTCAGTTTGACTTCTCTGAATCCCTAGTTCTTCAATAAACATCCTGTATCCTAAACAACACTGAGGGAAAATGGTCACTTAGCCTTAAAGAAGGATAGAGTTATTTCAGTATTTTGTCCATTCCACCATTTTCAACTCCATATCTCACCTCCTTGGAAGCATTTTAGTGCTCTGTGACTGGAGAAAGCTCGTTTCTTAGAGTCAGAGGTGTAAGCTGCAGCTTCAGTTCTATAATTCAGGTAGTACACATTTGATTGGCTCTGGTGGCACAATGTTTGAACACTCAGTTATTGACTAAAAGATCAGTGGTTCTAACCCACCAGCAGTTACAGACAGACCTCACAATCTCTGGACCTTTTTCTCCTTTCTTTGAACATTCATCCCTAAATAATACATCTGTTTGTGTGGCTAAAAAAACATACTGCTGATGCCAACATGTTCCTCCAGATTGATCTATCTTCTGAATCCCATACATACATATTCTACTTCTGGACAGGCCCAAATAAAATCTCTCGCTCTTTCTCCTTCACACCTCTTCCTTTCTTGATGTTCCTCATCCCAGTAAACAATGTAATCCTATCCAATATTTCCTAGGCCCCATATTTTGGATAATCTCTGCTACTTGTCTTTGTGTCATGCCTCACATCCAGCAACTCCTGTTGTCTCTACCTTCAAAACAGATTTCAAATGTGACTATTTATTTTTATTTTATTAATTTTAATGAACATTTACAGAGATTTTGGATTTCCATTCATTCATTTTTGTACTATTTTCTTTACCTCCCCCAGTTCGTTCCTCTTTCTTTTTTTCCCCCCCTTGAAAGTCTGTTTCAATTGTCCCATTGCCACAGTGCTCCAACAAAAGATTTTATGAGCCACCTGTGATTTTAAGGACATTCCATTTTCCTCTCTAAAACACCAAGTACGTTTTGTGGAACTTTGCACTTACTTGGTGGCTGACACTCTGTCTACTCAAATGTTAGGGGCAGACTCCCCAGACAAGGACAGCAATGTTTTCAACGTATGTATTTACAACTCACTGATTCATTAGATCCCAATTCCCTCTCATTTGCTCTCTGAAACATGCGCGCGAGTGCGTACACACACACACACACACACACACACACACACACACACACGAGAATGGATAGAGAGTTGTACCGCCAACTCAAAGGCGGATGGTTCAAATCCACCAACTGCTCCTTGGGAAAAGGGGGGCAATCTCTTCCTTGGCCCTTTACAACGCTAAAAAACTGCTGAAGGGAGAAAGATGAGTCAGTTCTCACTCCATGAAAAGGAATGAGTGAGTGAGATGTCTGTCACAGGGCAGGGTCAGCTTTAGGGTGCATAAAGGCCACCAGTCTAAACTCCATTTCACCACAGTTCAGGGCTGACACAGATGGGCAGGCAGGAAGGGATGCCCTTGTTAGGAAAGTTGTGAGGCAGGGACAGCTGAAGGAAAGAGGAGTTGGAAGTCCCTCTCTGAAGTGGGTGGTAGAGGTGGTGGTGGGTAGGGGGCTGTCCTGTTGGGGAAGCCTAGAGTAGGATTACCTGCCTAGGAGCCTAAGAACTGCGAGGTCAGTTTTATCCCTCCGATTTGGGAATAGAAGGAACGTTTGTGAGCACAGTCATCCCCTTACCTGCTGCAGTTCTTGGGGTCCGGGAGAGCAAACAGTAACTGCATTTCCCTGCATTCCAAACAAGAGAAGAGCAAAATATTGTGTCTGGATCTTCGGCTTCGGTTTTGTACCCCTTCTTCAGGGACTTCAGCGACAACTCCGGGCCGGACTGTGGGAGCAACTCCCGGGCGCTGCGGGCGTCCACATCCCCACCTGGACTCTGCGCCACTGGCCCAGGGAAAGGAAGGCAGGGTCTGTGAAAACTGCTGATCCCTTTGGGCTTCTGTGCAGCCCCCACTGTGCCGCTAACCCCTTCCAGGACCACCTGGCCCGGCTGCAGTGCCGCCAAAAGGTCTGACACCTGTGCCCGTCGCGCGCGCCCACAGCTCCCATCACCAGCAACTCCAGACCCCGCCGCGAAGCAAAAGGCACGCGCTCGCCCCGCCCCTCTCCGAGATCGAACCGCCCAGTCCCTCGCGCCACCTGGCCCCGCCTCTTGTCGGGCCCACCCATTTTCCCGGCTCCGCCCCTTGACAGCCCTCTGCCCCGCCCAAAGCCAGCTCTCTCATCTGCTCCTCTCCGGTACAAGTCCAGCCCTAGTCTCTCTCCACAACTGTCCTGCGCATAGCCCCAGCCCTAGTCTCTGGATATGGGGTTAGTTCAGCGCCTCTCACCCCAACCCCTGTGTTCCTTCCCAGCGTGCGCCATCTGCTTCCTCCTTTGGTCTAACTCTGTTCTCTCCTGCAGGTTGGCCTTGCAGAGGGAGTCTTAGCATTACAAGAACTGGAGAATCCAATTTTAGGATGTTGTACCCATCCAGTCCTGCAGGAAAGCAGTACAACCTCCCTCGGATTTCTAAGGCTGTTTAGTGGTGCTGAGTACTTCTTCTCATGGAGTTTCTGATGGGTTATTGGGTAGCAGGCAGAATGCTTCAACCCTTAGCATTCCCACCAGAGCTCCTTAGGGAAGCTCTCATTGCGGGATAGGCCAACTTTGTGGGTCTCTTAAGTCTTTCCTTAGCTTGTCTCTGGGAACCCCGCTCCCTTCAGAAGCATCTGCACTCTTAGAGTCTTTTGCTGCTAGGAGTCACCCCTCTATTTGGGCGAAAACTTCTCATAATAGTGCTCCGGGAGTCAGACTCCTAGTGAGCGCGATCCAGGCGCGGCTTTGCTGTGGCGTCACAAGGACTGTCATTTGACATGTAATTTGCCTCTAAGCGCTTAGGTATTCAAATCCTTCGTCTACTTGTTCACATTCGTACATAATACACACGCCTCAGTCCACCAGGGGGAGACTTAATTTTAGTTGCTGTGTGTCTGCGCAACAGTATGAATATCTGGGTTTTTTAAAAAAATAAATTAAAAAACTCGTCTCTGTCATGTCAGAACAGACTCATAACTGACCCTCCTACTGTAAATAACACAAGAGATTGTGCAGCTTTCTAACATTGGGGTAGCCAGTGAGGCACCGCCTTCTGGTGAATAGTGCAACTCTCTTATGAACAAGCCATCCGAGCTCCACTTAATGAACAAAGAGATAAATTATCAAATATGTTATCAAACATAATGGGGCATTTAAAAAATTCAGCATGTTTTCGTGCAGCAAAATGGCTAATTATGTTTTTATTTTATTTTTTAAATTTTTTATTGCTATTTTAATGAAAGTTTACAGAAAACTTGGATTTCCACTCATTCATTGTTGCACATTTCACGCATTTTCCCCAGTTTGCTTTTCTCTTTAAAAAGATTCTTTCAATGATCCACAATTTCCCCCTGACCCTCCGACTCTCAGTCCACTTTGCTATGCACCTCTTACTCTGGACTGTTGTCATGCAAATAATACCTAATCATATATTTATTTTAGACAGTTCTTTCCCTCATCGATTTAAATGCAGCGTTCTTTATTTATCCTCTCTTTTCTTAGTTTTCCCCCAACCCATGTCAGTCCTGTATTGTAACAGTGGATTTATGCAGTAATAGACCTTAAAAAGAATAAAAGTTCATTTCCCAGAAAAGTCTAGTGAAAATATTCGTTCATTTCTCTCTACTTCATAGTGGCTTAGTGGCAAGGAATCGTGCTGCCAACACAAAGGTACATGGTTAGAATCCACCAGAAGCTTCATGGAAGAAAGATAGGAAACCAACTCCTGTTGGATTTACTCCTTCTGAAAACCAGCTGTAGGGTCAAATATGTGCACTGGCCCCTTGTGCTGTTCCAATGACTGTACCAATCACTTGGTCCAATATCCAGGTTCCACATGAGCACATACTTCATAATGTTCACCATGTTATCTACAATATATTATGATCTGCATTGTTTAATACTTTTGCATAGCCAATAAAAGTAAACAGTTTTCTGATATTTTCTTCCTTCAGCCATAATTCATTGACATCAGCAATAATATCTTTTGTTTCGTGGCTTCTTCTGAATCCAGCTTGATTCTCTGGTAATTCCCTGCAGCTGTACTGCATCAACTTTTTTTGAGCAATAGTCAGCAAGATTTTACTTAGGTGCGGTATTTATGATATTGTTCAATAATGTCTGAACTCTATCTCTATTGACCACATTTTTAAATGAACCCAAATATCTATTCCAGTTGGTTGACCAAGTCCTACAGATGTCACTGGCACTGCCAAATGAGCAAGTCTATGCCTGCATCTGTGTGTTAAAACATCTCAACTGGTGTTCCATAATTTCCTGAAGTCCACCAACACCTTCAAAGCAGTTTAGGTTTCTTTTTGTACATCTGTACAAACATATTATCTCATAGATAGCAAACAAAAATTCACTGAATTAAAAATTATTTGACACAGCAACTTTTATTGTTTAGTATGAAACCGTTTAGAGCAACATTTCAGTTATTTTTATTTGCTATCTATGAGAGAAGTACAAAATTGTATATATATATATATTTGCACAGATATAGTAAAAAGAAGTCCAAACTGCTTTGAAAACATTGACTATATCATGGACTGCTAGGAGAACAAACAGGTTCATCCTAGAGAGGGTGAGAACAGGCTGCTCCTTGGAGGCAAGGATTCTGAAGCTTCATCTGACATACTTTGGACATGTTGCAAGGAGGGTTTAGTCCTTGGAGAGGGGCATCATGTTTGGGAGGATGGAGGGACAGCAGAAGAGAGGAAGACCCTCAGTGAGATGGATTGATTCAGTGACTGGGGTAATGGGGCTAGATGTGTCAGAGATATTAAGATTGGCACAGAATAGAGCAGGGTTTAGGGCTGTTGTACATAGGGTTGCTATGAGTTGCAGACAACTTGACAGCACATAACAACAGCAACTACAATGTATTCTATACCTAGACCAAAAGGCTGTTGTACAAAGAGATTGAGGGAATACTATATGGTTTTAAGAAGGGAGTGTGTCAGGGCTGTATTCTCTCTCTTATACTTATTGAATCTGTATGCTGAGCAGATCATTCTGGAAGCTGGACTCTATGAAGGAGAATGTGACCTCAAGATCGGAGGAAGACCTTATCAAAGAATATAGCCTTCAATACAGATTGCATTTCAATATCAAGAAAACAAAAATTACTACTGGACATATAGACAACATCATGATAGATGGAGAAGAGATTGAAACTGTCAACCACTTCCTCTCACTTAGATCCACAATCAATAGCCTTGGTACCAGAAGTCAGGAAATTAGGAGATGTATACACATCATGCTTGGAAGGGTAGAAGGACAGTCCAGGAGAGGAGACCCCTAATGAGATGGATTAATACAGTGACTGGGGCAATAGGTGTGTTGTTGTGTCAGAGTTAGTGGAACTGGTTCAGGACAGGACAGGGTTCATAGCTGCTGTACACAGGGTTGCTATGTATGGGTCACAAGCGACCCAATGGCACATAACAACAACAACAACATTGTACTGAAAAGTCACCAGTCAGGGACCTTTCCAAATTATTGAACAGCAATAATGTCAGTTTGAGGAGTAAGGTTCATTTGATTCAAGCCATGATCTTTGCAATCACTTGCTATACATCTAAGAATTAGACAATGAATAAGAATGATAGAAGAAGAATGATGTCTTTAAGCTGTGGTGTTGGAGAAGAGTGCTGAATATCTCAAGGACTGCCAAATGAACAAATAAATATGTCTTGGAGAGGGTGTAGTCAGAGTGCTCCTTGGAGACAAAAATGATAAAACTTTGTCTCACATACTTGGAGCATATTAATAGGAGAGGCTATTTCTTGGAGAGGGACAACATTCTTGGAAAGATAGAGTGTTGGCTAATGAGAGGAAAACCTTCAACCAGGTAGATTAACATGGAAATTGCTCCAATGGATTCCAGAGTATCAGGAAGTGTGAGGATGGCACAGGATAGGACTCAACAGCACCTAACAATAACAACAACAATGTATTTTAATTATGCAAACTGGTAGGATTTCAGAGGCTATATCTATTTTTCTTTTTTAAAAACTTGGAAATATCCAAGTATATATATGCATACCCATGTTTATCGCAGCTTTGTTTACAATAGCAAGGAGTTGGAAACAACCTAAATGCCCATCAACAAACGAATTGGTAGAGAAGCTGTGGTATATTCCCACAATGGAATACTATGCTGCATTGAAAAACAAGGAACTCATGCAATATTATTCAAAATGGGTGGCCCTGGAGGACATTATGCTGAGTGAGGTATCTCAGTCACAAAGGGACAAATGCTATATGGTGCCACTGTTGTAGAATGAGGCTGGCATCGGGGTG
>NW_006399885.1:5177896-5195731 GCF_000299155.1 Elephantulus edwardii | reverse complement strand
ACAACGATTTTATTCTCTGGATGGTAAAATGTATTTGTGATTATTCTCTGGATGGTAAAATGTATTTGTGATCTGGAGCACGTGTCGTGATTTCCCACCGAAAGGCTTAACATATCCAAAGCAATCTATGGCAAAACCCAAGGGAGCATACACACTATGAGAATTCCAAATCAACTGAGTAAGTTCCTAAATAGTAAAATGATATTTTTGTATAAGTTTTATACAATTATTAATATATTGTATATTACGTACAGAATACTAACATAGCATTTATATAACAGATAAAATAGAACAAGATAAGCTAAAAGCATAGACACTATATGAGGAATAAATAGCAGAATGGTGATGTGAATATTTCCCCAGATTCCTCACAAGGAAATAACCAAAAGTGGTGAAAATCAGTAAAGGATAGTAATTTTTAAATCTCTAGAAAATTTCCCAAGGTCATACACAAATGGATCATGAGAATCTACTAAATATTGGTAATAACAGTGAGAATTTATGATGTTTGTGCTACAATCTATTCTCTGCCCTTGCTCAGAGTGATGAGACTCTATTCTAGGTGGAAGACCCAGAAATGGAATTCTTTCTCTCTTCAGTTTTCAGTCTAGTACTTTGATTTCTTTCTGGAAGAGGAAGGCCAGTATTCTCATTCCCACCTTTGCAAGGATAAAGAATTAAAGGAATATGTGATGAAAATAAATATAAGATAATAATAAATAGAAATTATAAACAAAAATGGTTTTATAAACAAATAATAAAAATTAAAATTTTAGAAATAGAAACCATAAGAATCCAAATGAAAAATTCACTAGAATATTTACTTAAATTTACAGAAAAATGATTGGTAGAGATTTGCAATCTAAATTACAAAGAAAAGCAGAGAAAAAGAAAAGCATGAGCAAGAGCATGAGGAAATAACAATCAATCAAGCATATGAATGCTTGAAAGTAACCGAAAACTAAAAGACAAAATAATATTAAAAAATAACTGTAATCTTCTAAAATTGGATTTTAAAATTTAGTCTAAAAAAAGTCAAAAATAAAAATGAGGAAAAACATTCAAACATAAAATAGTCAAAATGTTGAAAGCCATATACAATAAGGAAATCTTGAAAGAGATAAGGAAAAAAATTACTTACTATGTAGAAGGAAATCACAATTAGTTTAACAGCCAACTTCTTACAAGAAACAATGGAGTCCAGAAGGCAGTGGGATGAAATAAGCAACCACTGAGAGTAATTTTCCAGCTTTCATCCAAACTATTCAGGCCCTTTCTGACATCTTTTCATTTGTGATGATGTTCATGGTTCTGTTTTCATTCTAAGTCCATATAGAATTGTACTGTTAACTTAAAGGCCAATTTAAAGATGGTTGGAATCTACCAGTGATTTTTAGAGAGAAAGATGATCAATCTCCTTTCCTATGATTCCCAACCTCAGAAACCTGACTCAGCTAGTAAGTTGAGAGAGTTGTATTCTCTAAGGTTATATGTAAGCCAAAGTTTCTTCTTGAGAATGTGTACGTGTAAACTGGTACACATACCACACCTAGACTATGTCTAAATATGTTGTATTCAAATTCAGTTGTTCACCAATGTAAGATGAAGGAACAATGAATTGAAAACCAGAGTTCTTGTATGGGTCCAAATTATATTCCTAGACCCTGTTATCTTGTTTATGGGGAGAAATAGCAAAATATCTTTATGGGTCTAAGACCTTTCATCAATGATTGAAATGACTTGACAATTTTTTCTTTTTAAAAAATTTTTCTATATTAAATTTTATTAATTTTAATGAACATTTACAGAGATTTTGGGTTTTCATTCATTCATTGTTGTGCTATTTTCCCTACCCTACTCCCCAGTTCGTTCTTCGTGTTCTTTTCCCCCCTTGAAAGTCTGTTTTAATTGTCCAATATTTTTTTTTCTTTACCCTGTAACATATATTTGTGTGTTACAAAAAAGACTGGGGATACTAATGTTAATAATATGTAAGAACCTAAATGATGAGCCCCTTGATTTGCAGAAGAGAGCCAGGATAGAGTTGTGCACAACATATCAAGTTGTCAACAGTAAGAATGCCAGTTTGCATCCATCAGCTGCTCATCTGGGAGAAAGATGAGTAGTCTTCTCTCATAAAGATTTATAGCCTCAGAAACCCAATGGAGAGTCACCATAAGTCTGAGTCAACTCAATGGTCATGGTTTTTAGTTTGTGTAAGTCTGCAGTGTGCAATTGAAGCCCTAGCTTCATGTTTATTCTTAACAGCAGTTCTGACTCATTACTTCCCTAATGAATGCTAACCATTACAGAAGCTTAATCATATAGCTAAGGAATATGTTTTCTTTTGTGGTCAGGTATAATTAGGGAAAATATATTCTTAAATAGATCTTGATCCCAGACTCTCATTAGAGATTTCCTACAGAAGAAGATGTCAACAGCATGTACAACTGTGGGCTAATTTAGCATTATGTGACTTGGGAAAAATGTCTTCTGGCATCATTTTTTGGTGTGGGTTCTGGACAATTAAATGTTCTGAACTTCTTACTCTTCTCAATGTTATCCATAAAAAACAATTATAACACAACACAGTTTAATACCTTTGTCCAATGAATAAAATACCAGTAAACATCTTTCTGATACTTACTCTGTTTTCAGCTGGTATCCATCTAGTAACAGCATAATATTCTTCATTCCACAGCCTCTTCTCATTCCACAGCATGATGATGACTATATAAATATTTAACATTAATTCATATTTGGTGCCAGTCATTGAGGTATGGCTATTATTGCTCTGTTGTAAAAGTTTCCTTGTCCTAAGATTTAGGATAAAGGAATCAGTTGCTCTTATTTAGGCTATGCTCCTTTTTAAGGGAAAGAACAAGAGACTTAGAGGGAACAGAGAATTGAGAGTAAGACTTCTTTTCCAAGCCAAACCAATGATCACGCACTCCTATGTAAAGCAAATCATTTGCCTGGTCTAATCCACATGATTGTTATGTGGATTAAATGTATGTGTGTGTCTTCCAAGACATAGTGAGTAATTGGGCCACTAAAAGATAACAGATTTGATAAATCTGTTTTACACAAATTATGAATGAGTTATACTTCTTTTTTTGTAAACTGGGAAACCCCTTCCTCTCTTAGTTTCTTATGTATGGTATCTGTGTTATGTGCCTGGACTTCTTATTTTTGAGAGAATATGCCACCTACAGTTGAAAAGGAAGGGGAGAAAGAAAATTCAGAAAACTTTGTACTATACCACGATAGGCTGTGTTCCTGCTATTTCATTATTGCCACCGATTTATGCTTTCATGAGCTAATTCGGGCATAGGGTGGGGTAGTATGACACTTCTGTCATGTTTGTAGCCATTACGATTTCTTCACTTCTCTAGAACATTATGACTAAGTTGTGACCTACCCTCCTAAATTTATGGGTCAGCAGGAGCTCTGTTATTAAACATAAAGTATTATCTGCTAACTATAAGGTCAATGGTTCAAATACCTGGAATAGCTGGAAGAAGGATGAGCAATCTTTCTTGCAAAGATTAGCAGTTTTGTAAATCAAATAGAAAATTTCCATGAGTTGAAATCAACTCAGTGTCAGTGGTTTGGGAATGACTCAAAAATGCAGTGCCTTCATTTATTCATGCCTTTTTATGTGTATTTTATATGTGAATTTGTTCTTAATTCTCCTATCACTATTAATTGTGAATTACAAAGACAGAACTGTCTTTCAGATGAAAAGTCCTTACGGTGTTTTAACAATGCAATAGATATATTCAACAATAAAAAAGATGAATGCTTTAAGAATATCGCTGCACTTAACAAAGATGAATGATGTTCGAGATGATCTTTACACACTCTTATATTTTCAGCTGAATTAGAATTATTTCAAAGCATTTCTCTTCTTTTGGTCGTTAATAAAGTTAATGAAAAATGCAATAGAGACTGACTTCAGAGTTCTAGTTGACCACTATTAACAGCTAATGCTTTTGTCCAATGATCCCTTGATAGTTTCTGGTGCTTTTTATTTATATTATTTTGCTTGAGTCAGTTATTTTGAGTAACAGACTTCTCTCACTTTTCTTTGAAATTTATTTCCTAACCAAAGTAAGCTTTAGTTTCACACAGCACTTTCATATTCATTATTTTAACATCTACTTTCTATTAGAATCTCATAAGACTTTTTTAGATACTCTGTTGACTTTATTACAGAGCCATAGAGTGAAGTTTCACTCTTACTTTGTGTAACTCTTTAACATTTCTTTTCATTATATTTAATTCATTCTTCTTATGTGACAGGGAGCTCTGGTGGCCTGGTTGTAAGAAGTCATGCTGCTAACCAAAAGGCACATGGTTTAAACCCACAAGCTGCTTTGCTAGAGGAAAATGATAATCTCTATGTGACTTACAACATCTGAAAATGCACTGGAGGGTCAACCATGAGTTGACTCCAACCCAACTATACATAACAACAGTAATGATTATATGATGATAAAAGTTAATGATCTAGATTCTTTCAGTGTATGGATATCTAGGAAGCAGTCAGAAATAATCAGGAGCAGAATTCATTTTACTCTCCTAAAACCATTTGTGTATTACTCTTCCAGTATACTAATTGCCCAAGCGTCTAAAATAATGCAGCTTACTCAAAACTTTATAGAGTGTATTGTGTTCCATCAATATAGATATCAACTTGAATGGGCTATGATTTTCAGTGGTTTGGCACTTATATAATTATGTAATTTGGCAGTTATGTAATAATGTAATCATCCCTAAGATGTGATCTGATATGGTCAAGCAATCAGCTATAAGTGTATTAGGGTCGGATGCAACATCATTACAAAAATCAGAGCTCCGATCTGATGTGAAAGAAATATTTCTGTTGTGTGGCCTGCATTTCCTTTTTTATTAAAAGAGTTGAAAGGAAAAAGAAGTCAACAAAGAAGGAGGTACTTCATTACCACTAAGAGAGAAGACATTTGAGTAAAGTGTATCTTTCGGACTCAGGATTCAGGTTCTGATAAGCTAGATCCAGGGGAAGATTGATACCAAAATACAGGGAGCTCTCCAAGGAAAACTGAACTCACAGATGTTGACAATAGATAAGAATCTCTACAGAAATGAGAAATAAAACTAGTCCTCTGGATCTGACACCCTGAATTTGAACTTCTTAGTCTTCTAAACTGTGAAAGAGTAAATTTGCTTGACAGCACCATCTATTTATGGTGTTTAGGTTGTAGAGTAATTTGTTTTAAATAATTAACTATCTAAGAGTATACTATTGTCTTGCTAGTTTGTTACATTTATTACATTTCAATTATTCAGTACTTTTACTGGCTTTTTCATAGGAGAAGCCTTATCTATTTCTTATATCCGTTCTTACATTAACTTAAAATGGTTGTCATATGTTGGGTTTTAGGTTTTTTTTCCTGTTGCATGCCATCTAAACTGATCTGACTGGCACAGGAGGAGATTGTCCCTCTTTCTTCAGCCAAGCATTTGGTGGCTTCAAATCGTGTGCCTTCAGGATTACAGCGCAGCTTCTTGCCACTAGGCTACCAGAGCTCCCTTGTCATTTCTTTTATATCACTCTTAACTTTTAGTAGGAAGTTCTGATTGATTGCTGGGTGTATAGATGAATGTTAGTACCTGTCTCTCTGGTGGTTGGAATCCACCACGGTACCACAAAAGACAGATGGACAATCTCCTCCTATTTGAACAGGTTCTGCAAATGCTCTGGAAGGTCAGTTATGAGTAGATTCTGACTTGACAACACTGAGTTGAGTTTAGCTTTAATTTTGACTGAATATTGTTGTTGTTGTTGTTATGTGCCATCGAGTTGCTTGCAACTCATAGTAACCTTATGTACAACAGCCCTAAACCCTGTTCTATCCTGTGCCAACCTCACTGTCTCTGACACACCTACTCCCATTATCCCAATCACTGAATCAATCCATCGCATCCAGGGTCTTCCTCCCTTGTGTTGTCCCTTCACCCTCCCAAACATGACATCCCTCTCCAAGGACTGATCCCTCCTTGCAACATGCTCAAAGTATGTCAGATGAAGCTTCAGAATCCTGGCCTCCAAGGAGCATCCCATTTTCACCCTCTGTAAGTCAGACTTGTTTGTTCTTCTAGCAGCTCATTGTATGTTCAACACTTTTCTTCAGCACCACAGCTCAAAGGTATTAATTCTCTTTCTATCATCCCTAGTCATTTTTCAGCTCTCTGATACATAGCACACAATTGCAAAGACTATGGTCTGGATCAGACACACCTTAGTCTGCAGCCTGACATTGTTGCTCTTCAGCACTCTGAAGAGGACCCTGACAGCTGAATTTCCCAATCCAGTTCATCTCTTGAGTTCCTGGCTGCTGGTTCCAAGAGTGTTTATTATGAAGCCAAGCAAACTAAAATTGTTAGTTATCTCAGTCTCTTCACCATCCATAATGAGGCATCCAGTTTGCCCAGTGGTGAGAATCTTTGTTTCCTTCATGTTGAGCTTCAATCCATATTGAAGACTGCAGTCCTTGAACTTCTGCAGCAAGTGCTTCAGGTCCCTCAATTTCAGCAAGCAGGATTGTGTCATTTGTATAACACAGGTTGTTGATGATTCTTCTGGCAATCCTGATGCCACATTCCTCCTTGCACAGGCCAGCTTCCTGGATGATCTGTTATGCACACAAATTGAAAGGGTATGGAGACAGAACACATCCCTGGTGGGCATCCTTCCCGGTTTTGAACCATGCAGTGTCTCCTTCCTCTATTCTGAGGACTGTCTCTTGGTTCAAGTATAGGTTTCACGTAAGTACAATCAAATGTTCTGGGATTCCCATTCTTCTCAGAGTCAGCCATAGCTTGTTGTGATCCACGCAGTCAAAAGCCTTTGCATAGTCAATGAGGCACAGATAGACATTCCTCAGGTATTGTCTGCTTTCTGTAAATTCAAGAAATTATAATGAAATTTAAAAGTTGTTTTAATAAACTATCTTTTCTAAAGGCTTGCTATACTTTATATTGTTGCCATTAGTTCCAGACTCTTTCCTTATGTTGTTTTTGTTATGTGCCATCAAGTCACTTACGGCTCATAGTGACCCTATGCATGACAGCCCTAAACCCTGCTCGATGTTGTACCAATCTCACTACCTTCAACACACCCATCCCAATTACTCCAATCACTGAATCAATTCACCTCATAGAGGGTCTTCCCCTCCAGTGCTGTCCCTCCACCCTCCCAAGCATGATGTCCCTCTCCAAGGACTGGTCCCTCCTTACAACATGTCCAAAGTATGTCAGACAAAGCCTCAGAATCCTTGCCTCCAAGGAGCAGCTGGTTTAACCCTTCCCAGGATGAATCTGTTTTCTTAGCTGTCCATGGTACACTCAACACTCTTCTCCAGCATCAAAGATCAAAGGCATCAATTCTCCTTCTATCCTCCCTAGTCATTGTCCAACTCTCTGATGAATAACAAATGATTGCAAAGACCATGGCCTGTATCAGATGCACCTTAGTCTCCAGAGTGACACCATTGCTTTTCAGTACTTTGGAGAGGTCCCTAACAGCAGACTTTCCCACCACAATATATCTTTTAATTTCCTGGCTGCTGGTGCCAAGAGTGTCGACTTTGGATCCAAGCAAACTAAAGTTGTCAACAATCTCAATTTCTTCACCATCCATCCTGATGCTGCCAATTGGTCCAGTGGTGAGAGTCTTTGTTTTCTCGATGTTGAGCTTCAATCCATATTGAAGGCTTCAGTCCTTGACCCTCTGCAGCAAGTGCCTCAAGTCCTCCTCAGTTTCAGCAAGCAGGGTTGTGTCAGAACATTTTGAATGCAACCGTCCTTCATGTCTCTGCTTTCAGCCATAATCCATCTGACATCAGCAATTATCCTGGTACCATGGCTGGTACCATGGCTTCTTCTAAATCCAGCTTGACCTTCTGGAAGTTCTCTGTCAATGGACTGTTCTAGTTGTTTTGAATAATCTTAAATATTTCCACGTTTTGTTAGATCATCTTGCTAGGGAATGGGAGCAAATATATACCTCTTCCATCTAGTTGGCCAGGTAGATTTCCTCCAAATTTTCTGGCACACACTGGCTAGTATATCCAGGGCTGCATCCAATTGCTGAAAGATGCCAATTAGTATTCCATCAATTCCTGGAGGAGTTGTTTATTCCCCCCCCCCAATACCTTCAATGCAGCTTGAACTTTTTCCTTTATTATATTGATTCTTGATCACATCCTATTTCCTGAAATAGTTAGGTATTAGCCAATTCTTGTTGGTACAGTAACTCTGTCAATTCTTTCCATCTTCTTTTGAGCTTCCTGGATAATTCAAGATTTTGCTCATAGCATCTCTCAGTATTACAACTCAAGGCTTGAATTTGTTTTTAAGCTATTTCAGCTTAAGAAATGTCAGGTGAATTCTTCCTTTTTTATTCTCCAACTCCAGCTCTTTGCACATTTTTTATATAGCACTTGGCTTTGTCTTCTCGAACTGCTTTTTAAAATATTCTATTCTTCTCTTTTACTTCAGTATCTATTCCCTTTGTTTTGACTTCTCTATACTCTAATTTTCCAGGTTTCTTCTGACATCCATTTTGGTCTTTACTCCCTCTTCTGTCTTTTAAATGACCTTTTACTTTCTTCACGGATGATATCCTCATGTCATCCCACACTCATCTGGTCTTCAATCATCAGTGCTCAATATCTCAAACCTAATTCTTAAAATGGTTTTAAATTCAGGTAAGAAAAGCTCAAAGTTTTATTTTGGTTCTTGTGTACTAGTTTTGATTTTCTTCAGCTTCAATTTGAACTTGTACCATCAACTGACGGTCTGTTCCACAGTCAGCACCTGGTCTTATTTTGAGCTACTGATATTGAGATTCTCTAATGATTCTTTCTATATATGTAGCCAATCTGATACTCATGCAGTTCATCAGGTAAGATTCATGTGTGTAGTCACCATCTGTGTTTTTTAAAGAAGGTATTTGTGATGAATAAGTAATGGATTTTACAAAAGTCAGTCATTCCCTCTCCAGCTACATGTCTGTTACCAATCTATAGTTTCTGATTACCAGCACTTCTTTGTTTCCAACTTTTGTATTCTGTTGTTTGTTGTTATGTGCTGTTGAGTCGCTTGTGACTCATAGCAACCCTATGTACAACAGCTCTGAACCCTACTCCATCCTGTGCCAACACTGTTGTTTCTGACACACTTACTGTTATTACTTCAGTGACTGAATCAATCCATCTCATCCAGAGTCTTCCTCTCTTGCGCTGTCCCTCCACACTCCCAAGCATGACGTCCCTCTCCAAGGGCTGGTCCCTCCTTGCAACATGTCCAAAATGTGTCAGATGAAGCTTCAGAATCCTTGTCTCCAAGGAGCAGCCAGGCTTCACCTCTCCAGGACAAACCTGTTCATTTTCTTAGCAGTGCATGGTATATCCAATACTCTTCTCCAGCATTACAGCTCAAAGGCATCAATTCTCCTTTTATCATCTCTAGTCATTGTTCAGTTTTCTGACACATAGCAAGTAATTGTAAAGACTATGGCCTGGAGCAGGTGCACCTTAGTCTCCAGACTGACATCATTGAGTACTCTGGAGAGGTCTCTGACAGCAGACTTTCCCAGTGCAATTAGCCTTTTGATTTTCTGGCTCCTGGTACCAAGAGTGTTGATCGTGAACCCAAACAAACTAAAGCGTTTAACAATTTCAATTTCTTCACCATTTATCATGATGCTGCTTTGGTGGTCTAGTGGCAAGAAGCTGTGCTGCAATCTCAAGGGCATGCTATTCGCGGCCACCAGCTGCTCCATGGAAGAAGGATGGACAATCTCCTCCCATGCTATTAACTGCCTCTGAAAACTTGCTGGAGGGTCAGTTATGGGTAGATTCTGACTCTATGGTACATAAAAATAACAACATACAACAACAACAATGTGTTGTTGTTAGGTGCCGTCGAGTCATAGACAACTCATAGAGACCCTATGAATGAAAGGCCTGAGCACCGTTTGTACATAGAGTTTCGGGAGGCAAGCCATTTCAGAAGTGGATGCCGCTCCTGCTTCCAGGCTTGTTTTAGTTGGGAAACTCCAGCAAACACTGTCCATCATGGTTACCCATTACCACGATTGGCACATCAGTATCACAATGGTCAGCATCACAGCAACCACAATATAACAACAATATACATTATATTAAAACAGAAAACGTTGCTGCATAGTGTCACATCATTATAAAAGATGATAGTAACTAAAAGGAAAAAATGAATATTTTGCATTCTAGTCACCAATTATTATTAATGTCTCTTGAGTGCATATTCAGTCAATTTCAGACTGCAATATTCGGTCGAGTTCCTCAATTATCACAGAGACAATCTGTTGGACTGTGTAGATAGGTTACATCAAAAGTTTTTCCTTTCTCCTCATCTCATGGAAAACTTGACTTGCTAGATTGTCTTAGCCTGGAAGCTCTTTGTAACTCATTAATTATCATAACAACACTTCAGCCTCCATTAACTGATAAATGGTGGCTGCACATGGGATGTACTGGCCTGGATGTATGTCTTCCACACACAAGGAGAAGATTCTACAACTGAATCACCAATGTCCTAAGTTTGTGTGTGCTTTAAAATTGCAAAGTGTGAGTCTTTGCATTTTGTTCTTCTTTTTGAGAAAGTTTTGACTATTTGGGCCTTTTCCAATTTCATTTGAATTTGAGAAATAGATTTTAGATTTCTACAATAAAGACTATTGAAATAAAAGTATGGTTTGCATCAAATCTTCCAGTTTATGAGTATAGAATGGCTTTTTTGTTAAGCTATCTTTCATTTCTTTCAGTAATATCTTACAGCTTCCAGTGTATAAGTTTCTCACTATTACCCTTTGAAGGTGTATTATGTAGTAAATTGAACTAACCCAATGGCAGATTGAATCTACTGACGAGCTCTTCAGGAGAAAAATGGATTCTCTCCTCTCTTTTCTATTCACAGTCTTTAAAAGTTGGTTTCGGTTCTTCTACAAATATTTGATGAAATTCCCAGTGAACCCATTTGGTCTAGAACTTTTTTGTTAGAAGGCATTTTATTAATTCAATCTTTTAATTTATTATTTGAACTGACTTTGAACTATAATAAAAGCTGTCTCACAACAAATAGATTTTTAGATGAAGATGTATATAGAGATGGATTGTATGCCTTCTTTTGTACCATATTATGTTCATAGACTTCATTTATATTGTTAAACAGTTGTAGTTTGCTTTTATTGTGCATTTCATTGGATGGAGGGAACATAATACGTTGGTTCTATTGTTGAACATTTTTATTGCTTTCAGTGTAGGCTGTTATTTTTAGGACCTGTCTAGTTGACCACTACCCATAGCAACCCTATGAATGATAGATCTGTACCCTGCCCTGTCCTGTGCCATTCTCATCAACTCTGATATACTTGAGCCCATGTTAGAGTCACTGTGCAAACTCATCTTGTTGAAGGTCTTACTCCCTTTCACTGACCTTCCAACTTACCAAGAGTGATATCTTTTCCCATGAACCACCTCTCCTAACAACATGCCTAAAGTATGTGAGATGAAGTTTCACCATCTTTTCCTTTAGGGAACACCCTTGTTACACTTTCTCCAAGACATATTTGTTTGTTTTTGACAACCTAAGGGGTATTCTTCTCCAATTGCACAACTTATAAATATCAATTCTATCAATTATTCATCTATCATCCTTATTCACTGTCCAACGTTCAGATGCATAGTAAGTATTTGAAAATACTTTGGTCTGGATCAGACATGTCCTAGTCTTTAAACTGCTATCTTTGCTTCCCAGAACTTTGGAAAGGCCCTTGACAGCAGATTTTCCCAATGTATTAATTATTTTTATTTTCTGATTGCTAGTACCAAGAGTGTTGACTGTGAATCCAACTAAAATGAAATTGTTGACAATGTTAGTCCTTTCTCTGTCTATCATGATATTGCCTATTGGTCCAGTGGCGAGGATTTTTGTTTTTATGATGTTAAGATGTAATCTATATTGAAGTTATAGTCAGTCTTCAATCTTCTGCAGCAAGCACCTTAGGTCTTCACTTTTAACAAGCAAGGTTGTGTCATCTGCATAATACAAGTTGTTGATAAGTCATCACAAATCCTGATGGTACATTGTTTTTCCAAAAGTCCAGCACCCAAATTATTTGTTCAGTCTTGATTGAATAAGTATGGAAAAAGATACCATCTTGACACACACCTTTTTTTTTCTTTCATTTTAACTCTTCCTCTATTCAGACAATAGCATCTTTGTCTAGGTTTAGGCTTGGCCTGAGGCAAATCAAGTATTGAAAAATTCTCATTCTTCTCAAAATTAGCCATAACTTGTGATCCACACAGTCAAATTTCTTTGCATAGCCAATAAAACACAAATAGACATCTCTCTGGTATTCTTTGCTTTCAGTCAAGATCCATGTGACATCAGCTGTGATATTTCTGTTGTCACAACCTTTTCTAAACCCAGCTTCTAACTCTGTTGATATAATGTTCTAGCCATTTTAAAAATAATTTTCAGCAAGAGCTTGAATGCAAGTGATATTAATGAAATTTTACAATAATTTCCATATTCTGTGGGATCACCTATTTTGGGAATGGGAACAAAGATAGATAATTTTAGTGCAAAACTGTTTCAGTGTACAGTTACATGAATAATCTTGTTCACCTTCAGTTCACCTTTGCAAGCATTTCTGTTGTGATATAACCAGGAATATCATTGTTGGATTATACTAGGTATCAGTTTTAAAATACCAAAGTCAATAGTTTGCTAACAGCATGGTAACTGAAAACAATTTGGGATTCTTTGGCAGATTAATTTCTTTGTGCTAATTATAGAGCTCTGGTGACTTAGACAATAGGGAGTTGAGCTGCTAATCCCAAGATAGCACCTTTCTTGATGGTTCAAATTCATCAGAATCTCCTTGGGAGGAAGCTGAGAAATTTCCTTCCCTATTATTTACAGCCTCTAAAATGACGACCTACTGGAGGGTCACCTGTGGATTGGTTCTGACATGATGGCACATAACAACAACAGCTCCATCTTTCTCAGATCAGCGTACCATGTTCCCTTTCTCCCTTGAAAGGTGACACTTAAGAAATAGTTGGCACAAAGGTGTCTGTTATGCTATTAGCATAAAGGATGTTAGAAATGTATATCAGGGAGAAGAAGGACTTTTAATAAATAAAATGTATTTTAGAGAATATTTAAACTGGTGAAATTAATGATGCTCAAGATAGATAGTTTGGTTTGATATAGCTTAGAAGCATTTTCAAAATTGCATGAGTACACCAGAAAAATATTGAGACCAAGTCTAAAAATGGAGTTTTGAATTTAGTTTCTAAATGAGTCCATGCTCAAACACTGATTTGGAAGATACTTGATATCTGACCTCTGACTATATATTTAGTGAATTTCTGGAATTAGAATATCATTTCGTTTGTCCAGAGTGAGCCTTTTAAGAGACTAATCTGGAGAAAGTACAAGTTCATATAATTTACAAAACTAGACATAGGATTTAACAAATGTTAACATCTACTGCTATCGAGTTGACTCTCACACATAGTGATCTTGCAAGAAAGACAAGAAGTCATTGTAGGGCTTCCAATTCTTTAAATCATCAGTTGATGTTGTTGTTATTGTTGATAGATACCACTGAGTCAACTAAGACTTGTGGTGACTCATGAACAACAGATATAAATCTTGCCCCATCCTTCATCATCCTCAAGATCTCTGATATCCTTGAGTCCATTGTTGTAGTCACTGTGACAAACATCTCATTGAAAGTCTTTCTTTCTGCTCTGTTGAACTTTGATATTGTTGCTGGGGTGAGAAGATACTACATACTTGTTTTTATTTGCATTTTTCTGATAGTTAGGGAGTTTATTTTCTAATTAATGTTTTTAATTATTAGGCTAGTTTATTTACAAAATTCAAATACGCTGTTTCCCAGAACAGATTCTTCCAATTTCCCTAGCCTCGCCATTCATCCAATTGTACAACCCCATGATTAATCCCCACCCTGCACATCCTCATCCCTGTGCTTCCACCACCACTACACCCTCACTCCTCCGGCCACCGATCCTTATACTCATTCTACAATAATGGTTTTATACAATATTTGTTCTTGTGAGACTGAATTAATTCACTTATCACAATGCTCTCCAGTTCCTCCCAAGTTAGGTAAAAATTTACAAAATCATTGCTCCTGCATGCTGCATAGTATTCCATTGTGTGAATGCACCATAATTTCTCAATCCGTTCACTTACGGTTGGATATCTGGGATGTTTTTGTGTTCTTGTGATGATTAATAATGCTGCTATGAACACTGGTGTGCAAATATCCCTTTGTGCCTCAGTTCTCAGTTTCTCAGGGTATATTCCAATTAGTGGAATAGCTGTGTCATGGAATTTCTATGTTCAGCTTTATTGAGGAAGTGCCAAACTGCCTTCTAGAATGGTTTTAAGATTTTACAATCCTGCCAACAATGTATAAGAGTTTTTTTTCTTGCCCATCCTCTCCAACATTTATTACCTGCCCCCCTGTTTGTGGTTTTGATTTGCATCTCTCTTATTGCCAGTGATTTGGAGCATTTATTCACGTGTCTGTTCTAATTTATTCATGTGTCTGCTCAAATATCTTCCTCTGTTAAAATCCTTTCCATGTCTTTTGAACATTTAGTAATTGAGTTATCAGTCTTTTTCTTGTGGAGGCTCAGGAGTATTCAGAGACTTTGGATTTCCATTCATTCATTGTTGCACTTTTCTCCCTGCCCCACCCCTTGCCCCCCCAGTTCACTCTCCTCTTTGAAAAGTAAAAGAAAAATTCTTTCTTTGTTATACAATCCCTCCCCCAAAGTATACTCCACTATGTTGCCTTCATTCTTAACTCCTGACATAACAATAATACCTAATCATATATCCTGTTCAAACAGTTCTCTCCCTCATCTGTTTCAATGCCCTCTTTTCTCTGCCTCCTCCTAACTGCTATGTCAGTCCTCTTTTATAACAGTGGCATTATGCAATATTTGTCTTTTGTGACTGAGATATTTCACTCAGCATAATGTCTTCCAGGGTCACTCATTTTTAATAACATTTCTTGAGTTCTTCTTTTTCAATGTAGCATCATATTCCATTGTCATTATACCAGAGCTTCTCTATCCATTCGTTTGTTGATGGACACTTGGGTTGCTTCCAATTCTTTGCTATTGTGAACAAAGCTGAAATGAACATAGGTGTGCTGTTACGGTTTCTTTAGGATATAGTCCCAGTAGTGGAGTTTCTGGTTCAAATGATATTTCTTCTTGCAACTTTTTGAGAAAGTGCCATACAGCCTTCCATAGTGGTTGCATCATTTTATACTCCCACCAACAGTGAGTAAGAGTTCCAGTTTCTCTGCAACATCGCCAGCATTTGGCATTTGCTGTTATGAGACTCTTGTCATAGATAGGTTTTCTTTTCATCCTGTTGGGAAAAGTTTTTTATACACACATAAATGTAATCTTTAGAAGGTCCCATTCATCAATTTTATCCTCTTCAGAGTGTGCATTTCTAACTGTATTTGGCAGTCTCTTTATACCTTGGACTAGCTCTTCAAAGCTTGATCCCAGTTTGTCTCTTATGAACTTTACATTTTGTTCTTTACTCCCAGTTTTTTGATCCAATAGCTAGGGATTTTGAACATTTTCTCATGTATTTGATTACCATCTTTGTGATTGGGTTGTTTACCTTTTTCTTGTTGAGGTGCTTGAATAGTTTATAAATTTTATATATGAGTCCCTTATCAGATATAGCATTGCTGCTGTTGTTGTTATGTGTCATCGCGTCACATGTGATTGATGGCAACCCTCTGTACAGCAGCTCTGAATCCTGTCCTATCTTGAGCAAGTCTCACTAATTCTGACAAACCAACTTCCATTGCCCTAATTACTGTATCAGTCCATCTCATGCAGGGTCTTCCTCTCCTGCTCTGTCCCTACACCCTTCCAAGCATGATGTCATCCTCCAAGGACCAGTCTCTCCTGGCCACATGCCCAAAGTATGGGAGACAGAGCTTTAAAGTCCTAGCCTACAAGGAGAAACTTGATTTCACTCTATCCAAAACAGACCTGTTTGTTTTCTTAGCAGTCCATGGTTCGTTCAAGACTCTTCTCCAGCACCACAATTCGAAGGCATCTATTCTTCTTCTGTCATCCTTAGTCATCTTCCAGCTCTCTGGAAGTACTTACAAAGACCATGGACTGGATTAGGTGCACCCTAGTCTGTAGACTGACATCCCTGCTTTTCAGCACTCTAGAGAGGTCCATGACAGTAGATTTTCCCAGTGCAATTTGTCTTTTGATTTCTTGACTGCTGGTGTTAAGACTGTTGATTGTTGATCTGAGCAAGCGGCAATTGCTAACAACCTCAATCTCTTCTCCTTCTATCATGGTGCTGCCAGTTGGCCTAGTGATGAGAATCTTTTGTCTTCTTGATGTTGAGCTTCAATTCATATTGAAGACTATAGTCCGTGACCCTCTGCAGCAAGCGCTTAAGTCTTCTTCAATTTTAGCAAGCAAGGTGCTGTTATCTGTGTATCATAGGCTGTTGATGAGTCTTCCTCCAATCTTGGAGCCACATTCCTCCTCATAAAGCCCAGCTTCCCAAATGATCTGCTCTGCATAGAGATTGAAAAGGTATGGGAACAGAATGCATCCCTGACACAACTTCTTTCCTGGTTTTGAATCATGTAGTGTTTCCTTGTTCTGTTCTGAGGACTTCTTCCTGATCCAAGAATAGGTTTCACATATACACAATCAAGATCAGCCACAATTTGCTGTGATTCATACAGTCAAATACTTTTGCACAGTCAATGAAAGACAGATAGACATTCCTCTGATACTTTTTGCTTTCTTCCAAGATGCATCTGACATTGGCAATAATGACTTTAGTTCCACAACCTCTTCTTCTTCTTTTTTTAATTGATGTTTTGTTGTAAGTTTATAAAGAACTTGGATTTTCATTCATTCATTCACTCATTCATTCATTCATTGTTGCACACATTCCACCTATCCCTCTCTTCCTCCTCAGTTCAGTTTTTTCTTTGGAAAAAAAGTTCTTTCTTTGTTATACAGTTGTATCACTCCCCCACCCCCCAAACCGGGACCACTTTTCTATGCAGCTCTTCTGGATTCTTGTCATGAAAATAATACCTAATCATATATTCCTTTTACACAGTTCCCTCATCTGTTTCAATGTCGTGTACATTATTTATCCCCCTTTTCTTTGTTTCCCCCAACCCCCATATCAGTCCTGTTCTATAACAGTGGCATTATACAATATTTACCTTTTTTGTGACTGAGATATTTCACTCAGCACTCAGCATAATGTTCTCCATGGTCACTCATTTTGTATAATATTTCATGAGTTCTTTGTTTTTCAGTACTGAGTAATATTCCATTGTGTGAACATACCACAGCTTCTCTATCCATTCGTTTGTTGACGTGCACTCAACTCTTTGCTATTGTGGACAAAGCTGCAGTAAACATGGGTGCACATATATCAGCTTGGGTGACAGTTATTGTTTCTTTGGGGTATATTCCCAGTAGTGGAATTGCTGGCTAAAGTTGTGTTTCTATTTCCAACTTTTTGTGAAAGTGCCATACTGCCTTCCATAGTGGTTGCACCACTTGACACTCCCACCAACAGTGAATAAGGGTTTCAGTTTCTCCACAACCTCACCAGAATTTGTTGTTTGCTGTTCTGTTAAATTTTTTCTATTCTTACTGGGATGAGATAATATCT
>NW_006399885.1:5175434-5176855 GCF_000299155.1 Elephantulus edwardii | reverse complement strand
TGTTTCTAGTTAGTTTTACTCCCAAGTATTGAATCTTGTGGTTAGCTTTTATAACAGGTTTTGTTTTCCTTAGTCCAGTTCTATATTCTTGTTGTCATTATAGAGAAATCCAATTGATTTTTGTATTTTGGGCTTGTATCCTGCCACTTTGCTGAATTGACCAACTATGTCCAGTAGATTTTTTTTGCTGAGTCTTTAGGGTTTTCTAAGTATATTATCATATAATTTGTATATAGAGGTAATTTTACCTCCTCTTTGCCAATTTGGATACCTCTTATTTTCTTCTCTTATCTTAATGCTATCACTAAGACTTCAAATACAATATTGAATAGGAAATGTGATAGAGGGCATCCTTGCCTAGTTCCTGTTCTCAAAGGGAATGCCTTTAACCTCTCTCCATTGAGAACAACGTTCGCTCTCAGGTTTGCATATACACATTTTACTATGTTGAGGAAATTTCCTTCTATTCCTATTTTGTTGAGTGTTTCAATTGGGAATGTGTGTTAGATTCTGTCAAAGGCCTTTTCTTCATCAATTGATAGGATCATGCAGTTCTTGTTCTTTGCTTTGTTAATGTGATGAATTGCACTGATTCTTTTTCTTATGTTGAACCATACTTGCATAACTATTATGAATAATGATGAGTTACTTTTTTAATGTAATGTTGCATTGTATTGACCAGAACTTTATTCAAGATTTTTGAATATGTGTTCATGAGAGATATTGGCCTATAAGTTTTCTATTTTGGTAGTGTTTTTACCTGGCTTTGGTATCAAGGATATGTTTGCTTCCTAGAATGAGTCTGGGAGAATTCCATCTTTTTTCTATTTTCTGAAATAGTTTACATAGGATTGGTGACAGTTCTTTCAATGTTTGATAAAATTCACTTGTAAAGCCATTTATTTCTGCCCTAATCTTTATAATTTCAATTTTTTTAAAGGGTCATGTTTTTTCTTGCTGTTCTTTTCCCATTTGTTGGAAATATTAGGTTAGAAAAACAATGGTTATTTTTTTTTTCCTGTCTTTTAATGTCTTTGCTTATTCCTATAAATTGACCTTTAATTACTGCTTTCACTGTTTTCCAGAGGTTTTAGTAAGTTGTTTTTTCATTGTCATTTGTTTCAAGAAAGTTTTTAATTTCATTTTTTATTTCTTCTAGTACTCACTCATATTCAAGCTAGGTGTTGTTAAGTTTCCAAATGTATGTTTTTTTCTCTTTTTTTTATCCTCTTTTTATTAATTTCTAACTGTATCATTCTAGTGTGAGAAGATGTTTTGTATAATTTCTATCCTTTGGAATTTATTGATGCTTACCTTGTGACCTAAAATGGAATCTATTCTGGAGAACATCCCATGCACATTGGAGAAAAAGGTATATTGTACTTTTTAGGGGTGAATTAGTTTATAAATATCTATGAGAT
>NW_006399885.1:5172565-5173749 GCF_000299155.1 Elephantulus edwardii | reverse complement strand
CATTTTTTGATTCTGGCTTGTGGCATAAAATGTGATCCTTGATGACAATTCAATCTTATATTTCACTGGTTCTGTGTTTCATCTCTTTAACCCTGTTCATGGATCCCTTCATCATGCTGACAGCATGAAACATTGGTCCTTGTATTTTGCATTGTGGATTCTTGTTTTTCCAGAGCTCTAATATCTCATTTGTTTTATCTGTATTTTTTTTAATGTTTTAAGGTCTTCCTGGTTTTTGCTTGCAGTGTCCTGTAATAAGTTTGTCTTTCACCCATTGAAAGTATTCATTCATTGTTCTTTTAAATTCTGTGTCAGAAAATGTCATCAGACTTTCTGGCTTCAGGAAATCCATTGATACTATGTCACTTTTTTTTGGTGACATCTTGCTTTGGGCTTGTGTAGGGAATATAGTAGCCTGCTTCCTACATGCCATTGTTGTGATAGAGTTTTTCAGGTCTGAGGTGATAGCTGGTTCTTCATATGAAGTCACCATTCCAGAAGAGGGTGGGACAGCTATGCTGTCTGGTTTTCTTTCGACCTTCTGACACAAGGGAAAATATGTTTCAGTTCAGTAGAAAAAAGGCCAGTGGAAGTAGCATCCTCTGTCAGACAACTGCCACACCTAGGGTCACCCAAGATGTTCTGGGCTAAAGTCAGTTGATGGGCTGGATGTGAGTAGATGCACGGTGGAGCATAGAAACTTAATTGAAAAACCAGGAACACTTGGTTTCCCCTTCAAGAACAAGCTCCTGTTGTCTGTTCCCTTCTGATTGAACTTAAGGGGTCTCTTGCACTCCAGCCAGACAGCACAAAGTACCTCACTCATGTACCCCCACAAAGTACCCTACTCATGTTTCAGCATCACTTCCAGTGCATGTCAGCTCCCAGTATGGGTGTAGGCTCAGAACTAGAGCTCCAAACATTGAGCTTCGGGATTGGGACTGGAGTTCTGGGTGCAGTGCATCTGCACCAGAGTCAGGTTCTGGGCACAGGTCATGGGCTCCAGGGCCCAGGTACCACGCATAAGGCATCTGTGATGGGGCTGGGATTCGGGACGTGAGGTGTATACCCCAGGCCTGGAGTTCCTAGTGCAGGCAGGTGACGACAGGACTCTAGATCTGGACTCACACTGAAAGAATTTTTATATCATGTGCCCATATTGCAATTGGTTTGTTTACCTTTAT
>NW_006399885.1:5162979-5169440 GCF_000299155.1 Elephantulus edwardii | reverse complement strand
AGTCTTTCAGCTTAAGGAATGCCGAGCAAGTTCAGCCCTTTTGATTTTCTAACCCTAGCTCCTTGCACATTTCATTATAATATTTTGCCTTGTCCTCCTTTAGCAATCTTTTGAAATCTTCTGTTCAGCTCCTTAATTTCTTCCCTTTGCTTTGACTTCTCGGTGCTCTAGTGCAATAATCAGTCTCTTCTGACATCCATTTTGGTCTTTTCTTCTTCCTTCTTCATAATGACCTTTCTCATTCTTCATGGACAATATTCTTGATTTATTTCTGCAGCTCATCTGGTCTTCATTAGTGTTCAAGACCTCAAACCTGTTCCTGAACTGTTTCTAAAATTCAGGGGATATAGACTCAAGAACAAATATTTATTCCTGTGGATATTATTTAACTTTTTTTTAACTTTAATTTGGACTTGCATATGAGGATTTGATGATCTGTTCCACAGTCAGCCCCTGGCCTAGTTTTCACTGCTGATATTGAACTTTTCCAATGATTCCTTCCATAGAAGTAATTAATCTGATGCCTGCACATGTCATCAAGTGAAATCCATGTGTACACCTGCATTTGTGTTTCTTGTAGAAGATATTTGCTATGAATAAGTCATTAATTGTGCAGAATTCTATCATTCTATCTCCAGCCTCATTTCTGTCACTAAGTCTATTTTTTGAAACTACTGATTCTTCTTCTTGGTTCTCAATTTCTGCATTTCAGTCGCCCATTACCAATACTTTTCCCCACTCTGTGGCTTTCATTTTTACCCTGTTGGAGAAGTTTTTTTGATGTACATAGGTATTTGACTCTTAAAAGGTCCCATACATGCAGGTGAGGTTGTGGATCATTTGGAACACTTATTCACTGCTGGTGGGAGTGTAAAAATGGTACAATCACTATGGGAAGTGGTTTGGTGCTTTCTCAAAAATTTGAAAATAGAAACACCATTTGACCCAACAATTACACTCCTAGGAATATACCCTAAGGAAACCAGAACTGCCACCCAAAGTGATATATGCACACCCATGTTTGTTGCTGTGTTATTCACAATAGCAAAGAGATGGAAGCAACTCCAGAGAAAAACTATGGTATATTCATACAATGGAATACTATGCAGCACTGAAAAACAAGGAACTCATAAAATATTACACAACATAGGTGACCCTGCAGGACATTATGCTGAGTGAAATATCTCAGTCACAAAAGGACAAATATTGCATTATATCACTGTTATAAAATAGGACTGATATGGGAGCTGGGGGGGAACTAAGAAAAGAGGGGATAAATTATGAACACTGCATTGAGACAGATGAAAGAAAAAACTATTTAAAAGGAATATATGATTACCCATGATTTGTATGACAACAGTTCAGAATATGAGGTGCATAACAAAGTGGACTGTAGGAGTGGGTGGGGAGGAAATTATGCAAAAATGAGTGAATATTTTTTTAATTAATTTTAAAGAAAGTTTACAGAGACTTAGGGTTTCTAGTAAATTCATTGTTGCACTTTTCTCCCTGCCCCCAATTCACTCTTCTCCTTGAAAAGTAAAAGGAAAACTCTTAACAATGAATGAATATTTTTTTTTTATAAAAGTGATCTGGGGGTAGGAAGGAAAATGTATAAGAATGAATGAATGAAAAATCCTACTTTTCTATAAAATTTTGTTAAAATCACAATTAAAAATGAAAAAGTCTTTCTCTTATTTTCTGACCCACTACCTTTCTCAGTTTAATATCCAGTAACTAGCCACTTCAGATAACATGCACAAAGAATGTAAAGTAAAATTTCACCATCCTTGCTTCTATAGAGCATTTTGTTTGTATTTTCTCCAAGATAAATTTTTGTTCTTTCGGCAGTCCATTGTGTATTCAATACTCTTTGATAACATCAAATTTGAAAGCATCAATTATTCAATGTTCATTATTCATAGTCCAACTTTCAGATGCATATGAAGCAATTAAAAATATGATGGTGGTATTTGCCCAAATACTGCATAGCACTACTGTTTATAAAGTGGGACTGCTGTAGGGGGGCATGGAGGGTGGATAGGAAAAGAGTGGGTAGGTAGTGAATACTGCATTAGACAGATGAGGGGAAGAACTGTCTGAAAAGAATATATGATTAGGCATTCTATGTATGACAACAATCTGGAACAAAAGATGCATTGCATTTCTCCCTCAGACCCACTGATTGAATATGAACTTTCAGAGAGGCACAGCTTTTTGGTTAGCAGCTCAACTCCTTATAAATTATGCCACCAGAACTCCATACATTAACCAAAGAGGAATGTAGTGGAGTCTTCTAAGATGAACACACTGTAAATGTGATGAAAGGTACCAGTCCTGGGAAGGAGTGGTTGTTGGAGTGGAGTAGTCAAAAAGACACACCAGTAACTTTTGATCTTGAATTTGGGCTTTAGTTTCAAAGTTAAGGGATTTTCATTTCATAATCAGAGCTCAGTGAAGATAGAGACTTAGGTCAGGAAATGGTTTCAATCAACCTCAACCATTGCTTTGATATTCCTATATTTTTGCATGGTTACAATCAATCAATCAATCAATCAAACACTTACCAATCACATGAGAAGGAATTGTTCATCTTTTTTCCATGGAGTAGCTGGTAGATTCAAGCCTTAGGGTAGACATGAAACTCCCTGCTAGATAATAATATCCACCCTTTGGGCACACTTCCATAAAATAATGCTTTTGGATTTAATATGTAATCCTTAATTAAACATGTAAGAGCCAAATGTTTACCTATCAATTTAGTCCAACTTTTGAATCAAATTGAACTCTCATTGCAATTGCTATCTTAGTCCTTCATAATTTAAGTAAGCCTATTTCAATAAAATACATTTTCAATCTGTCTTTTCTAAAAATTAACTTTTATGATGTTTGAGAATTAAATAATCACCACTAAGTTGCTGTAAAATTAATCATTACCCTTTTACTTTAATAACTACACAAAACAGAAGAAGTTCCCTCGCTTTAAAGTACTTGAAAATTTTAGTGATGAAATCTATCAAGACTGACATCTTAATTTTGTTCTTCTCTGCAACCAATGCATTTATTTTTATGTAATTATGAGCTGTCAAAGGTCTTTTTCATAACAACAGATTTTATGTGCGTCACTGAACTTAATGAAATCTATGTTCATGAGTGAATTTCACAGATGCATTTAAACCCTGTACCTGAAGTCCTTGCTGGTGATGGTGAATAATTTAAAACATGAAGGCTAGTGGGAGAAAGCAAATCACAGAATCATAAAACTCACAGGCTAAAAGAAGAGATTAAGTAGATTTGTATAACTTCAGTCAGATTTATGCCTAAATTATTTCAATGTCCTGGGTAAATAATTTAATTTTAAACCTTCCAGGGAAATCTTTTATGATCTTCTTTGGAAATACTTTATATTCCAGAGAAAGTTTTCTTAAACCCTGCAGCTTTGTTTTCCATTACCCTACAGGAAAATGTTTGCTTATCTATTATTTCCATAAAGTCACCATTCTGTGAGTTTTAGAAACAAGCCAAGATTGGGGATACAGGGGAGAGAAGACTTCTTAAAGTTTTTCCTTACTGTCACCTTCTTGGCACTACTTGGCACTTCTCTCCTTTTTTCCATGTCTAACCTGGTACAATGGATTAAGCTTTGGGAAACTAACAGAAAAGTCAGAAGTTTAAATCTACCAGCTGTTCTACAGGAGGAAGATGAGGTAGTCTGCTTCCATAAAGATTTAGGAGTAATAGACAACATGAATTTCCACTTCCACCACCTTGAATTTAGAAGAACTATAGTTTTCCCAGCTCCCAGTGCTGACAACTCTATAAGGGACTGTTGGTTGAAGAGAAAGATAATGTACAACAAGAACTAGACGAGATATTGTTACTAATGTTATAAAACAGAATGTGTAAGGATGATTGACTAAAAGCCAATATGATCCATACACATCCACTCAAATAAAAAAAAAAAGAATACAAAAGGAATCATAGTAGAGAAGCTTGGATGGAGTAAGGGAAAATGTAGAACAAACCTTAAAAAACATAAAAAGGGCCAGACTTACTGGTCCAGTAGAGACTGGTGTCACCTAACACACTTAGTTATCTTTTGATCCTGGAACTAAACTCATTTCTCTGGCTCAGCTTTCAGACAAAAAACCGGACAAGCCCTCTACCAGATTCCTCCTTTACTCAGAGATCTGAATTTATCTTTCTGGTTTTTGTGCAGAAAGCCATGCTCTTCTGAAAAATTGATTCCAACCTCTGAACAAATATTTTTTTATCTTCATTTGATCTGTCTTATGAACAGCTAAAACAAAATTATACCAGGGCCTGTTATAATTACTTTAATGACAGACTTTTATACCATTTTCATTTTTATAGTAAGCAATGATGGATTTAGCAGAAGGATCACTTACTCTTTTTGGTTTCTTTTCCCCCAAAATGCATTTTTATTATTTTATATTAATTGAAAGTTGGGTGCAAAATGTTTGACGGGTTTTTATTTTGTGAGATGATTAGTTGCCTGGATTTAGCTAACAAACCACTGTGGACTGGAAGCCTCTTGTTTAAGTCAATCAGGACCTGGTGGGAGGGCCTTTGCATTTGAAAGTCTGTTGGGGCCCCTGGTGTTGTGTTTGGGAAGAACATTCTCCTAAGTGGTACAGCACTGGTCTGTCAATTTGCTGTATTGAGCTAACTTGGGGTTGCTGTGATGCTAAACTCTGTGGCACTGGTTTGCCAAATGCCAAATGATTGTCCAAGGTGGATAGTGTTTGGTGATGTTCCCAGATTGAGACAGGCTTGGAAGTAGAATCAGCATTCACTTTCTAAACAACATGCTTTTGGAAACTCTTTGAACATTAGAGAAACAATAGCTACGGAACAGGGTTCAGATCTTTTGTTCATAGGGTGGCTATGAGTCTTGTGGGACTTGACAGGACTTAACAACTACAGCATTAATTGTAGCTTTTCTGGCATATAATATTGTGTTGCATGTATTTTCTAAATTTTATATTAATTTGAATAAAAACTTATATATTGTGTTCACACATTCCTACATATTATTTTTTTTCTCGCCAGTGGTGTGCTACCATTAGTGTTCCTCATGTTTGATGCCTTCCACATGCTCCTGTTTTATTCTGATCTTCCTGGGGTCAGGCCAGTAATTAACTTTTTGGAGGAATTTGGCCCAGCCTTGTATGTTTTATTGTTATAATTTTCAGAAAAATAGGATCTTTATATGGAAGTCAATGGGAACAATTGGAAGGGATATTAAAGAAATCTGAGCCCCATTTGTGGCCTTTTTTGATGAGGGGTCATTTTACCTCTGACTGAACTTTTCTGAGGCACAGAACATGCTTCCTTCAAAATTCGCTCATTTCTTTTTTATGTGCATTGCCACCACTCAGAACAAATCTCTCTGTCTCTGTCTCTTTTTCTCTGTCTCTCTCTCTCTGTCTGCCTCTCTCTCTCCCCCCTCCCCCCACTTCCTCTCTCTTCCATTCTCTTTCTGTCTCTTCTGGATTACACCAATCATTTCCTAATTGGTCTCCCTGCTGCTACCCTTTGTCTAATCTTTTCTCCACAGCCAGAGAGACCTATAGAGGACAAAGTCATTTTAGTACCTTAATTAAAGTTCTTCAACAAATTCTCAGTGCACTTTGAGTAGAATCCTGCATTATAATAACTATCTACAAAGTCCTGCTTTCTGTCTATTTCTAGAACATTGGTCCTCACCACTCTCTATTTTGTGTTAAAGAACATATCTCCTGTTCTTTTTCCTTTGCCTCTCCTCATTTCTCACCTGATTTCACCTCTTCCCCTCCCCTATTCATTTCTTTACTTCTGCTCTCCTTGCCTCCATTTCTTCTCTTCTTTCTTCTCTTTCCTTTCTTTCTCTCTCCCAACAATCATATTATATTCATTTCTCATGCTTAGCTTATGAGATTTACAGCTATTGCTCACATTACTAATCCTAGTAATGAGTTTGATTATTTTCTAACTACATATATGATGCTATAATTGTATATATCATAAGACTTTCTGGTTGATGCAAATAGTTAAAATAAATGTTTAGTTGTTAACTGAAAGGTTTAAGATTTAAGTTCTGGAAAAATTGCCTTAGAAAGAAGGCCTAGTAATCTACTTCCAAAAATTCAGGCCCTGAAACTCTGTGAAGCACAATTCAACTTTGATGCACTTGAGGGTTCCATGAGGTAACTCTGCAACAACTGGTTTAACTAGTGTTATGATTTTGATGCTAACTGATGGGTTGGCAGTTCAAATTCAACAGTTGCTCCACAGGGAAAGATGGGCTGTCTTTCCCTGTAAAGATTTACAGCCTCAGAAACCAGGTGGAGCTATGAGGGGATTAGCCACCCTGCTTGTTCTAAATGTTTTCCCATTTTCTCTCTATGATCTTTATAGTTTTGGATTTTACATCTAGATCTCTGATCCACTTTGAGTTG
>NW_006399885.1:5160280-5161936 GCF_000299155.1 Elephantulus edwardii | reverse complement strand
TTCTAGATATAAGTCCCTTATCTGACATTTCATTTCAAAATATTTTTTCCCAATCTGTGGTTTCCCTTTTTACTCTGTTGGAGAAGTTTTTAGATGTGCATAGGGATTTGATTCTTAGAAGGTCCCATTCATCTATTTTATCCTCTCCTGGGTGTAGATTCTTCAGGATTCTTGGAAGACTGTTTATATGGTGGATTAGGACTCCCAGAGTTCTTCAAAGCTTTTCTTTAGTGAAATGTATAGTCCCTGGTTTTAGTCCTAGGTCCATGGTCCATTTTGAGTTGGGTTTTGTGTATGGAGTGAGGTGTGGATCTTGCTTGCGTTTTCTACAGATAGTTTTGCAATTTTACCAGCACCATTTATTAAAAAGACTGTCATTTCCCCACTTAACTGATTTCATCTCCTTGTCAAAAATCAATTGACCTTAGGTAGATGGGCTGATTTCTGGATTCTCTATTCTACTCCATTTATCTACATGTCTGTCATTATACCAATACCACACTGTCTTGATCACCACGGCAGTGTTGGGTTTGAAATCAGGGAGTGAGATGCCCCCTACTTTGTTTCTCTTTTTAAGGTGTGCTTTGCCTATTTGGGGTCTCCTTCCAATCCAAATGAAATTGGAGATTGCCTTTTCCATCTCATTGAAGAATGGAATTGATATATGTATTGGGATTGCATTGAATGTGTAAATTGCCTTTTTATTGTAATTTTCACCATATTGAGTCTTCCTATCCATGAACAAGGGATATTCTTCCACTTCTCCAGGTCTCTTTTTATTTTTTTATAGTAATATTTTATAATTTTCCTTGAACAGATCATCTGTGTCTCTGGTTAGTTTTATTCCCAAGTATTTAATCTTGTGATTAGCTATTGTGAAGGGTATTGCTTTTCTTAGCTCCAGTTCTGTATTTTCTCTGTCACTATAAAGAAATCCAATTAATTTTTGTATGTTGATTTTGTATTCTGCCACTTTGCTGAATTGGTCAACTATGTCCAGCAGTTTTCTTGCTGAGTCTCTAGGGTTTTCTAAGTACACTATCATATCATCTGCATAGAGAGATAATTTTACCTCCTCTTTACCAATTTGGATACCTCTAGTCTCCTTCCTTATTCCTATAACTAAGAGTTCCAATACCATATTGAATAGGAGAGGTGACAGTGGGCATCCTTGCCTAGTTCCTGTTCTCAAAAGGAATGCCTTTAATCTCTCTCCATTGAGAATAGTATTTGCTCTCGGGTTTGTGCATCTATTTTAGTATGTTGAAGAAATACCCCTCTAATCCTATTTTGTTGAGTGTTTTAATCAGGAAAGGGTATTGGATTTTGTTAAAGGCCTTTTCTGCATCAATTGATAAGATCATGTGGTTCTTGTTCTTTGCTTTATTAATGTGACGAATAACATTGATTGTTTTTCATATGTTGAACCATTCTTGCATGCCTGTTATGAATCCTTCTTGGTTATTGTGAATTTTTTTTTTAATGTATCATTGGGTTCTATTGACCAGGAATTTATTCAGGATTTTTGAATCTGTGTTCATGAGAGATATTGCCCTATAGTTTTCTACTTTGGTAGTGTCTTTACCTGGCTTTGGTATCAAGGATATGTTTTCATCATAGAATGAATCTGGGATAATTCCATCTTTTCTTTTTTCT
>NW_006399885.1:5155241-5157151 GCF_000299155.1 Elephantulus edwardii | reverse complement strand
ACTTGCTGGAACTTCACTCAGTTTGCAACTGTCCCCTTCATGCCAAGCTGGGCTACCTGTTTGGGTAGGGACGGGCGGGTACTCGCCCAAAAAACTCACTCAGTTTGTAGATTTCCTGTTCGCGCTCAGTGGGGCTACCTGTCCCTGTGGGTACTCGCAGGAACCTCACTCAGGTTGCAGTTGTACACCGCACCCGGCAGGGCTGGCTTCTGGGTAGTCATGCGTGAGTACCTCACTCAGGTTGCAGATGTCCGGTGTGGTCGTGGTGGTGGTGATCGTTCTTTGGTCGTGCGGCAGCAGCCAAATTTTTTCTTTGAAGATTGAATATTTCATTGTGTAAATATTCTGCAATCTGCTTCTCTATTTCTTATTGGCTAGTTCTATATTTAACACTAAGAAAAAAGTAACTGTAAAAGTTTGTATGTTGTTGTTATGTGCTGTCAAGTCACACAGTGACCTTATGCACAATAGCTTAAAGCCACCCTATCCTGAGCCAGTCTCACTGATTCTGATACACCTATTTTATCTTTGTCTGTTCTACCACTTTAGAATGTTTCCTAGAAGATGACAAAATTTCATCTCACAAATTTGAGGCAGGTTTTCAGAAGTTGCTAGTTACCAAAGAAGGTCATAATGTTTGGAAAAGTAGAGGGTTGAAGAAAAAGAGGAAGGCCTTGAACAGGATAGGCTGACACTGAGGCTGCATAATGAGATCAAGGGGTTGTGAGGATGAGGCAAGACTGGGCAGTGTTTCATTCTGTTGTTCATGGAGCCACTTTGAGTTGGAACCAACTAGACCTAACACACATAATAACAGCACTTCTACTGACTGGGAAAAACATTTGGAAATAATCTCTCAGGCAAGGGTCTTATAATGAAAGTTTATAGAATACTACAGGGCCTCCACAAGAAACAAAAACCTGATGTGTCAATTACAAAGTGAGAAAAAGACATGAAAAAACTTTTGACAGAGGAAGATATTCAGATGGCCAACAGATACATGAAATGCTCAAAATCAGTGACATTAAGAGAAGTGCAAATCAAAACCACAATGAGACACCATGCCACCCCAGTAGCAGAGGCAAAATTTAATAAGATAGCGTGTTGTAGATGATATAGAGAGATTGGAATTCTCATATACCATTGTCAGGACTGTAAAATTGTGCAATGACTCTGGAAGGCAGTTTGGCATTTCCTCAAAAAGCTGAACATAGAAATTCCGTATGACCACTGCTAGGAATATACTGGAGGGAAATAAAACCAAGATACAAACAGAGATCTGCACACTAATATTCATAGCAGGATTATTCACAAGACTAAGACTATTCCAAATGTCCATAAACAAATAAATGGATTGAGAAACTATGGTACATTCAAACAATGGAGTACTGTATACACTATTCAGGAGCAAAGATTGAAAAAAAAAAATACTATGTACATGGGAGAGACTACAGAGCATTATGGTGAGAGAACTAATTTAGTCACCTAAGAACAAATACTGCATACAACCATTATAGTAAAAATGGAAGGATAACTAGTAAGATGTGTATTAAAGTCTAAAATGGAACAGGGAGTGGGCAAAGGGGCTGAGAATGGTTAGGGGTACATCACTGGGTCTTAGAGTTTTGTGGGCAGAGAGAAGGGAAGACCCACTAGGGATCTGAAAAGATGGGATAATAGTGATAATTGGATAATGGTGATTAATTTATAAAACACAATATGTGGAAATGTGATGTTATGTTAACATTACAGTATGAAACACAATGAAAATTAAGGAATATGTGAAATATAATGTATATGAATGAAAAAAAGACCATTATAGTATGAGAACATTATTCTAAACAGTTAAGGAAAGGTTTAGACACAGAATTAATGTTGGAGGAATAAAAAGGAGAAGGGAGAGTAATTAA
>NW_006399885.1:5153034-5154026 GCF_000299155.1 Elephantulus edwardii | reverse complement strand
CATAGGGATTTGATTCTTAGAAGGTTCCATTCGTCTATTTTATCTTCTCCTGGTTGTAGATTTGTCAGGATACTTGGAAGACTGTTTATGTTGTGGATTAGGAATTGTAGCGTTCTTCCAAGCTTTTCTTTAATGAAGATTATAGTCCTTGGTTTTAGTACTAGGTCCATGATCTCCTTTACCATTCTTTCCATCTCAGCCATGCTCAGATTCATTGCTGCAATCACTATGCCACTCCATCTTTTTGAGGGTCTCTCTCTCTCTAATCTTCTACTTTTCCAAGCATTATGTCTTTTTTCAAGGACTGATTTCTCTAGAAAACACATCCAAAATATGTTAGATGAAGTTTCATCATCCTTACCTAAAGGAACATCCTGATGATAGCACTACATTGTAATTAATTATCTCTTTTTAATATGAATAAATGTTATGGACTATTGTATGTGTGAGCAGACAAACAAATATGTCTAATTCTTGTAGTACCAATAGTCTATAAAGCTTATGTAAAAATTCAATGAAATTATAGATGTTTATACAGTGCTTGATGCATATTAAGCTCTCAATAACTGGTCCCTTCTTTAATTTGAAATTTCAATTTTCAGTGGTATTATGTTAACACCACTGTAAATCATAGGCTTTCGCAGGAAAGCTTTGAGGTCTGAATTTATGAAATCCTGTGTGCTGATTTCAGCATATTCTAAGTATACAAGCAAAGGAACAAGATATAATAATGGATTTTGTATAACTGTGCAAAGTCAGCAGCCCAAAAGATGCCCAATAACTGGTAAAAGTTAATAAGCAGGAGAAAGTAGAGGTCAGTTATTGACCAACTCTAAGCAAACTACAGAGATATGTATAATTTCTATCAGCAGTATACCCTTGAAAACAGCCCTGACTTTCTGTCATCTTGATAGTAGAATATTTGTTCTCATTCTAGACGATGCAGAATAGTATTGAACTAAAATTCACCTTAAAGCTTTTAGTCAGCTTTT
>NW_006399885.1:5151292-5152297 GCF_000299155.1 Elephantulus edwardii | reverse complement strand
GTCAAGAGAACAAACAGATATGTCTCGGAGAGGGTGCAGCTGGAGTGTTCTTTGGAGGCAAGAATAAGAAGGCTTCACGTCACATACGTTGGGCATGTTGCTAGGAGGGGCTATTTCTTGCAGAGGGAGATGGTGCTAGGAAGGGTGGAGGGTTGGGAAAGGAGAGGATGACTCTCAACTAGGTAGATTGCAATGGTGACTGCTGCAATGGGCTCTTTTTAAAAAAAAATATATTTTGTACCGGTTTATTTACAAAGTTCAAATACATTGTTTTTCACACTGGATCTTTTCCATTTCCTTCATCCTCACCCAATTAAATTGTGCAACCCTATGATTAACCACCCATCCCTCAGCCATCCTCATCCCTTTGTTTCCACCGTCTCCTGCCTTGGACCCTCATTCTCATTTTACAATAATGGTTTTCTACAGTATTCGTACTCATGAGACTGAGTTAATTCACACAGCATAATACTTTCCAGTCCCTCCTAAGTTAGGTAGTCATTTATGAAATAATTGCTCCCACATGCTTCATATACATTGTGTGACTGTACCATAATTTCTCAATCCATTCAGCTGTGGCTGGATATCTGAGCTTTTTCCAACTCTTATGATGGTGAATAACGCCACTGTGAACATTGGTGTACAAGTCTCCATTTGTGCCTCAGTTCTCATTTTCCCATGGTATATTTCAAGCAATGGAATAGCTGGGTCATATGGAATTTCTTTGTTCAGTTTTTTGAGGAAGTGCCAAACTGCCTTCCAAAGTGATTATACCATTATACCATTGTATAATCCCACCAACAATGTATAAGAGTTTCTATCTCACCACATCCTCTCCAACATTTATTACTTGCTGTCCTTTTAAGCTTTGTCACTGCTACTGGAGTGAGATGATATCTCATTGTGGTTTTGATGTGCATCTCTCTTGTGGCCAGTGATTTTGAGGGTTTCTTCACGTGTCTGTTGGCCATTCAAATATCTTCCTCTGTGAAAATTCTTTCCATA
>NW_006399885.1:5147622-5150797 GCF_000299155.1 Elephantulus edwardii | reverse complement strand
GAGTTACCTCTGTACAGCAACTCACAGACCAGTGCTATACCACCTAGAAGAATGTTTGACAGGAAGACAATTTGAACCTGGCCTGAGGGCCACAGGCACAAGGGCCCTTTGGGCTTAAGGCCACCTCCTGGTCCAAACCCTAGGCCCAGGCTGACTAGAGAGACTGCTAAATCAGCCAGAAAGGTACAATCTAAAGAGGATAAAATTGATGCATTGAGACCTTCTAAAGATTAAACCCCTATGTGCAATGGATTCTTGTGTTTCAGGAAGTGTGGTGATGACACAGCATAAAACTGGTTTCAGATCTTTTGTTCATAGGGTTGTTCTGAGTCATATTTGACTTGATGGCACCCAACAAAAACCACAACATGGTGATTTCTAAGGGATAGTGGGACATTATGGTGAAGGGTCAGAAGAGATACTGGCTAGGATATGGTTACTGGATCTCACTTTATGGAAGATTCAATGGAGTAAAAAACTTCACTAGAATGATTTAAAGAGAAAAATGAAAGGAGAGGAATAGGGGGTGATGCATTTGGTCAGCTTTTGGGTTTTGGGGGGAAATTTTTTTTAAAAAATGAGTGGATAAATGAGGCATAAGGGAAAGAAGAAAGAAAACTAAACAACTTTAAGATGAGGGAACTAGAGCAACAATTAGTTTACAAATACCAATATATTTTCCACTCAAACATAGTGAGACTTTTAAGATTTTCTTTTCTAGAATATTCTTATATTTCTGACCTGCTAGTCAAAATTAAAAATTCATAGACCAAGAAGCAGTTGTTTGAACAAAGCAAGGGAACATTGCATGGTTTAAAATCAGGAAAGGTGTGCTCTATCTTTTCTCTATACCTATTCAATCTGTATGTCAATCAAGTTCTTTGAAAAGTTGGACTATCTGAAGAAGAATATGGCATCAGGTTTAGAAGTAGACTCATCAACCACCATAACTATGCAAATATATAATTTAACTTGAAGAAAGAGAAGAAAGCTTGAAATGCTTGCTGCAGAAGATCAAAGACTACAGTCTTAATATGAATTACATCCCAAAATTGAAAAACAAAAATCCTCACCACGTTAGCAAGTGCTGTTATTGTTAGGTTCTGTTGAGTAGAACCCATAGAGACACTATGAGCAACAGATTTGAATCCTATACTATCCTGTGTCATCCTCACATTTCCTGAAACCTTAAAGCCCATTGTAGCAGTCACTGTGTAAATCCCCTTAGTTGAGGGTCTTCTTCCCTTTCATCAACTTTTCCAAGCATTATATCCTTTCCAAAGAATAACATCTCCTAACAACAAGCCTGAAGTATGTGAGACAAAGCTTCAATATCTTTGTCTCTAAGGAGCAGTCTGGCTGTATTTTCTATAAGACATATTTATTTTTTATTTTGACAGTCCACAGGATATTTAGTACTCTTCTCCAAAACCATAACTCAAAGGCATCAATTCTTTTCTGTCATTGTCTCACTCTCAGAAGCATAACAAGTGATTGGTCAGACTATGGACTAAATGAGATGTGCCTTTGCATTCAAATTGACATCATTGCTCCTCAATAATTTGGAGAGGTTTCTGGCTACAGATTTTCCCATTGTAATATGTCTCCTGTAGTCTGCTTGGCTTCATGGTCAACACTCGTGGCACCAGTAGCCAGGAAATCAAAAAACATATTGCGATGGAAAAGTCTGCCGTTAGGGATCTCTCCAGGGTACTGAAGAGCAATGGTGTCTCTCTGGAGACCAAGGTATGTCTGATACAGGCTAGGGTCTTTGCAATCACTTGTTATGCACCAGAGAGTTGGACAATAACTAAGGAGGATAGAAGGAGAATTGATGCCTTTCAGCTGTGGTGCTGGAGAAGAGTATTAAGGATACCATGGACTGCCAAGAAAACAAACATTCATCCTGGAGAAGGTTAAACCAGGCTGCTCCTTTGAGGCAAGGATTCTGAGGCTCCCTCTGACATACTTTGGATATGTTGTAAGGAGGGAGAGGTCCTTGGAGAGGGACATAATGCTTGGGAGGGTGGAGGGATGGCACAGAAGGGAAAGACCCTCTATGAGGTGGATTGAATCAGTGACTGGGGTAATCGGGATGGGTGTGTCAGAGGCAGCGAGATTGGCACAGGCTAGAGCAGGGTTTAGGGCTGTTGTACATAGGGTTGCTATGAGTCGCAAGAGACTTGACGGCACATAACAACATAACAATATGTGTCCTGATTTCCTGAATACTGGTACTAAAGATGTTGATTGTGGATCCAAGTAGGATGAAATTGTTGACAACTTCAATCTTTTCTCCATCTATCATGATGTTGTCCGTAAGTCCAGTAGTAGAATTTTGTTTTCTTAACATTTAAAATGCAATCCATATTGAAAGATATATTCTTTGATCTTCTGCAACAAGTTTGATTTTCAAGATCAACATCATAATAGAGAAAAAAAAGTAAATTGTCAAATATTTCATTTTACTTAGATTCATAATCAGCACTCTTGGTGGTGGTGGTTGTTGTTATGTGCCATTGATTCAAGTGCCATTTGCTCCAAGGGAGAAAGATAGCCAATCTTCTCTTGTGCACTTCAATGTCTCTGAAAACTCAATGGAGGGTCAGTTATGGGTATGTTTCGACTTGACAGTAAATAACAACAACACTCGTAGTAACAACAGTCAAATAAAAAGATGTGCCGCATTGGCAAAAATCTCCTGTTGAAGGCCTCTCTGCAGTATTAATGAGCAAGGATGTTGTTTAAAAACTAAGACATGCCTGGTCTAAGCCATGGTGTTTTCAGTTGCTTTCTAAGCATCTTAAAATAGAAGAATTAACCCCTCTGATATATGGTATTTGAGAAGAATACTGAATATCTCATAGACTGCAAAAAGAACAAACAAATCTGTCTTGTAATAAGTATAAATAGAGTGTTCCTTAGAAGCAAAGATCATAAAATTTCATCTCATATCCACAATCAACACTCTTAACATCAGTTGCATTGGGAAAATCTGCTGTCATGGACATCTCCAGAATGCTGAAGAGCAACGATGTCAGTCTAGGTACAAAGGTGCACCTAATCCAGGTGATGGTCTTCTTAATTACATGTTATGATTCAGAGAGCTGGACAATGAGAAGGATGACAGAAGAAGAGGACATGCCTTTGAGTTGGGGTGCTGGAGAAGAATCTT
>NW_006399885.1:5145010-5146692 GCF_000299155.1 Elephantulus edwardii | reverse complement strand
GCTGGAGCATATCAGAGATGGTGAGGGCAGCTCAAGACAGGGCAAGGGTCTGTTATTATAAGATCACTTATAAAGTTGAGTAGAGAGTACCTAACAAAAGCAGTCAAAAATTTTTTTCCCATCTTGAAGATATTACTAGTTCAAAACCTCTATGAGGTTATTTTAGAGTCCGTAGTCCTTACTAAACTACAGTCTCAAAGACATGCAGTTTGAATCCACCAGCTGTCCTGCAAGGGAAGAATGGGCAGCCTCCTGGGAGATTTATCACCTCTGAAAACCTGCTGGAGGGTCAGCTATGAGTCAATTCCAACTTCACAGTACACAATAACAATAAGCCATACTGGAAGGTCTTTCCTCTGGAGTATGCACACCTTGTGAGTTCATTCTAAGCCATTTTTATCTTGTGCAGTTATTATTGTCAATTTTAATATGTTGTTTCATTTGCTTTGTCTATATAGTAGGCTATCTATCACTGAAAGCAATAATCATGTCTTAGATTTATTTTTGATTCCTAAAAATAGTGAGATAATAAATAGAAGACTGCTGCTTGGGTAATTTGTCTATGTAAAACAAAAGTAAAAATCTCCTAAAATGAATTGAACAGGTAAAGTTTTGCTTTAAGGAATAATTTATTTAAATACTTTTCTCAAAATAATACCATTCTAAAGTGAAATAACTCTAAGTTTGGAGATCTGTTTTACCAGATTTTATTTTTATTAAATGAAATAACATGTAGAAAGGAAAAACATCTTCTGAATAAATGTCAAAAAAGACTTCTAGTAATTGCAGTGCCATTCTCTTCTAAAAAATAAGACATGTTCCAAAATGATGTATTAAAATAGAGTTGTCTGGTACAGTGACATCTTAAATGACACTCCCTTTGATCTAACTGTAAGAGTTAAGATTCCAATAATTTAAAGTATTCAATTCTTTTTTTTTTGTAATTCTCAAACTGTTAAAATATTAAGGCAATTTCCAAAGTAACTTTCACTTAAACATTTTTTTAATAGGCTGCCGAGTTCTTGCTATACATTTTTCCAGAATTGTGAACATTTGGTTGTGAATCAGTTGCTCTGTTTCTCTCTTTTACTTTCTCTATTTAACTTTTTAATGCAATTTGGGTGTCTTTATGACCTTGTGTGATTGATCTAACAAGTGTGTCCTCCTTGATGCTATTTGCTCACATTAAAGATTTGTTTATTGTTTGAATGAAAGTTGAGCCATAGAGGTGAGTTAAGTTCCAGGCTTGGCTGATTAAGCAGCTGGAGTCTCAAGGGTTTTACCTATTTCTATCAGACTAGTAACTTTGGTATTTTTTTTTTCATTATTTGAGTTTTAATTCACATGTTTTTCCTGGTGGCACAGTGGTAAGCTATTGCACTACCAACCCAAAGGCATTATCATTTGAACCAACTCCATGGGCTAAAAATGGGCAATCTCCACCTTTTGCAACTTAAAGCCTCTGAAAATCTGGACAGTCAGCTATGAGTTGATTTAAACTTGACAGTAAATAAAAGCGACTATGCAAGACTTTCACTCTATGCATTATCCTTCTCAGTGGTCGGTTGTAGCCCTTCTCCATTTTCACTCTCCATTTTCCCCCCTTCTTTTTGTTTTTGAGCTCTACAAGGTCATAACACTGCTGGTTCAAATTCATCAATTGCTCTGTAGGAGATATATGT
>NW_006399885.1:5138769-5140564 GCF_000299155.1 Elephantulus edwardii | reverse complement strand
ATTTAATATTCTGCCTAAAGCATCCTTGATTATAGCAACTCGAGGTTTAAAAGTATTAAGTTTGTTGTCTCCATTGTTTAGTCTTTGTCTAAGGCTTAAAGTTAAAGGAAGCGGATGAGTATGCATAACTTGTGACCATTTGGATCCACTTGATGAGTAGAAGTGGGAAGCACTTAGTAATGAAGACAGAGCCTGAGTTTGGACATGTTCCTTCAGCACTATAATGAATGGGTAAGTGAAGAAAGATTGCTGGCCTCTGAATCAGGGAGTACTGATGATCCCTGATATATTGGCTCAGTCCTTGTGGGGCTAAAGCTGAGTGAAGGGATGGGCCAGTCTAAAATTCAGAAAGACATATGGACTCCTGAGTTTGTGGCTGAGGTTTATTTAGACCTAGATACAGATGGCTGGGGATGAATTGACGAGAACCCAACCAGAAGAAGACAAGATGTTTCATTCTGTGAGTTAGTGTTAATTGTTGTAACCTGATGCTTTACTCTGAACTGGACCATTGCTTATAGATGTGGATGCTCAAAGTTTCAACACTAATAGAAGATTCTTCAGGGAAAAAAATCCTTATTTCCTCTGTTGTTGTTGTTGTGTGCTGCCGAGTTGAAAGTGACCCATATCTGACCTCCCTGTATGCTTCTCAGAGGCAGTTAATAGCTCAGAGGAGATTGGTCATCCTTCTCCTGTGGAGCAGCTGGTGGATCTGAACTGCGTGAACCCCTTTCATTACCTAGGCTCTTGATCATGCATTGTTTCATTAAATACTTCCATGATAGCCAATTTGTTTTGATACAGTGACTCTGTATACTCCTTCCATTATCTTTTCTTTCTTTCTTTTTTAAATGTTATTATTTTTTTGTGTGTGTACCATCAAATTAGATCTGACAGGTACCGGAGGAGATTGTCCCGCCTTCTCCAGCAGAGCATCTGGTGGATCCATTTTCTTTTAGTGCTTCCTAGATTATTTAATATTCTGCCCAAAGCATCCTTAAGTCTTGCAACTCTGGGCTTGAACTTGTTCTTCAGTTCTTTCAGCTTAAGAAATGCTGGACGAGTTTGGCCCTTTTCACTTTCCGACTCCATTTCTCTGTACATTTCATTTTGATATTTTACTTTGTGTTCCCTCACTGCCCTTTGCAATCTTCTGCTCAGATCCTTAACTTCTTGATTTCTTCCCTTTGTTTTGGCTTCTCAGAGCTTTAGTGCAATGTTCAGAATCTCTTCTAACAACCATCTTGGTCATTTCTTCCTCCTATATCTTTGTAATGACCTTTTGCCTTCTTCCTAGATGATATTCTTGATATCCTCCCAAAGCCCATGCAGTCTTTGCTAATTAGTGTTCAAGGCCTCAAACTTATTCCTGAGATGGTTTTTAAAGGAAGGTGGAATAAGCTCAAGTCAAACTTTGGTTCTTGTGGATTTCATTTTATTTTTTTTAACTTAAGTTCAAACTTGCACATGAGTTGTTCATGGACTGTTCCACAACCAGCCTACTTTTCTTTATATAGTTAACTATCAGTTATCTTTCCTTAACTTAAAATTCTGTCAATATTTTCTTAGAAAAAGACAACTAAAGTCTTATTTTAATTGTAGTCATTAGTTTTTCGATGCCAAGTGAAAATATAGAAGATACTGGGTTTTGTAAATGGTTTGAGCTTGCCTATTCACCAAATGATTGATGGTTCGCTTACATCCAACAGCCCAGAGAAAGAAAGTCCTGGTTAATTAGTTTGTGATTAATACAGACAAGACTATGCTATAGAGTGAGTCTACTCTGTCACACATA
>NW_006399885.1:5134147-5134801 GCF_000299155.1 Elephantulus edwardii | reverse complement strand
CAAAACAACTATGAGATATCATCTCATCCCAGTAAGAATAGCAAAATTTAACAGAGCAGCAAACAACAAATACTGGTGAGGTTGTGGAGAAACTGGAATCATTATTCACTCTTGGTGGGAGTGTAAAATGGTGCAACCACTATGGAAGGCAGTATGACACTTTCTCAGTAAGTTAGAAATAGAAACACTATTTGACCCAGCAATTCCACTACTGATAATATATCCTAAAGAAACCAGAACTGCCACCCTATAGATATATACACACCCATGTTTACTGCTGCTTTGTTGACAATAGCAAAGATTTGGAAACAGCCCAAGTGCCCATCAACAAAGAAATGGATAGAGAAGATGTGGTATATTTAATCAATTAAATATTATGCAGCATTGAGAAACAAAGGACTCAAGAAATATTATACAAAATGGGTGACTATGGAGGACTTTATGCTGAGTGTAATATCTCTGTCACAAAAGGACAAATACTTTATAATGCCGCGTTATAGAACAGGACTGATATTGGGATTGGGAGGAAACTAAGAAAAGGGGATAAATAATTACTTGGCATTGAAACAGAAGAAGGAGTGAACTGTATAAAAGGAACATATGATTAGGTTTATTGGCATGACAAGAGTCCACAGTAAATGTTGCATAGTAAAG
>NW_006399885.1:5124820-5134047 GCF_000299155.1 Elephantulus edwardii | reverse complement strand
TGAGTTTTAATGTCTATTTTCTAAAACCCATTTTGTAGTTTCATATATACCTAATTTCAAGGAACTCTAGTGGCAGAGTTCAAATCTACTAACTGCTGCTCAGAGGAAAGATGAACAATCTCCTCCCATGGAGCTTCTATTCTCTGAAAAACTGCTAGATCATCAGCTATGAGTTTGTTCCAAGTAAGGCAAGATAGTTTTAAGGAGCCCTGATAGCACAAAGACTGAAGCTAACCCAAGGTCTCTATGAGTTAAAAATGACAGCAGTTTAACTTGAGAATTAATACACTTTGTTTTTGTTTGTTTGTTTGGCTGTGGTTTGTGTGGAGTTTTTTTCTTTAGCTGTATCCAGACATACATTTTGCAACTTAGAAGATTTTCTGTCTTAATTCTCATGTATATGGGCTAGTTCTCAATTTTACTGGGATTTGCATTATTTACTAAGATAAGACCTTAAGTGCTAGGATAGTTTAAACAGTATGTGTCCTTCTGCCAGATGTGCCTCTAGTAAATCATCAATTCAGGTTCATAAATATGCTGTTGTCATATGTTCATTTTCATTAAAATCTGTCTCTAGGCAATTTTTCTTTGTGGGTTGGTTTTTTTTCTGAAAATGCCAGATTATTTTGGCCAAGAAATTAATATTCCCTGCTGAGTGTAGAAATGCACATCTGGTAATTCTTTTGAAAGACATCTTCAACCACTTTCCAGCAGAACAGCACTCTTTTTCTTAATATTTTTATCTTTGTCATATATTTACTGTATTTATACTCACAATGCTAATTTATGGACATCATATTTTAAATTGGATAAAGTAAAAATATAAATGTATGTATCATAGTCTTTAACTATTGTTTTTGTTGAGTGCCATCAAGTTGAGTATAACTCATAGTAACCTATGAACTACAAACCTGAACTCTGTTCTTTCCTTTGCCATCTTCATCATCTCTGATACACTTGAGCCTATTTTTGGATTCACTGTGTCAGTTCATCTCATATGGAATCATTTTCTCTTTCAGCGACCCTCCATCTTTCCAAGAATGATCTCTCTTTCCAGGGCATAATCTCTCCTAGGAACGTGGCAAAAGTATGCGAGATTAAGCTTAGCAACTTTGCTCCTAAGGAACACTCTGGCTGCAATTTCTCCAAAATATATTTGTATGTTCTTTCAACAATGCATAGGATATTAAGTACTCTTCTCCAGCTCTACAACTCAAAGACATAAATTATTCTTCTGTCATTCTTAGTAATTGTACAGCTCTCAGAAAAGTAGCAAGTGATTGAAAAGAACATGGTTTGAATCAGGCACATCTTAGTCTTCAAACTGACATCATTGTTCTTCAGTATTTTGGATGAATCCCTTGACAGCAGACTTGCACAATGATATATGTCTTCTGATCTCCCAACTTCTGTTATCAAGAGTGTTGAGTAAAGAAAGATGAACTAATTGCCAACTTCAATCCTTTCTCTATCTATTATGATGTTGCCTATTGGCTCAGTCCTACATTATGAAGATGACACAACTCTACTTGCTGAAACTGAAGAGGACCTGAAGCGCTTGCTGCAGAAGGTCAAGAATTGAAGCTCAACATCAAGAAAACAAAGATTCTCACCCTGGACCAATTGGCAGCATCAGTATGGATGGTGAAGAGATTGAAATAGTTAACAGTTTTAGTTTACTTGGCTCCACAGTCAACACTCTTGGTAACAGCAGCCAGGAAATCAAGAAACAAATTGCATTGGGAAAGTCAGCTGTGAGGAACCTCTCAAGAGTATTGAAGAGCAACGACATCAGGCTGGAGACTAAGGTATGCCTGATTTGGGCTATAGTCTTAGCAATTATGTGCTATGCATCAGAGAGTTGGACAGTGAATAGAGATTATAGAAGGAGAATTGATGCCTTTGAGCTGTGGTGCCGGAGAAGAGTGTTGAATATACCATGGGTTGAATGTACCATGGGCTGCTAGGAGGAAAAACAGGATTGTCCTGCAGCAGGTGAAGCCAGAATGCTCCTTGGAGTTAAGGATTCTGAAGCTTTGTCTGACATACTTTGGGCATGTTGCCACACTTTGGGCGTGTTGCAAGGAGGGACTGGTCCTTGGAGAGGGATATCATGTTTGGGAGAGTGGAGGAGTGGAGGGATGGCCCAGGAGAGGAAGACCTTCGATGAGATGGATCGATTCTGTGACTGGAGTGGTGGGAATGAGTGCTTTTGAGATGGCTATGTTGGCACAGGATAGAACAGCATTTAGAGCTCTTGTACATAGAGTCGCTATGAGTCGCAAGTGACTCGATGGCACATAACAACAACAGCAACAATTGGCCCAGTGGTAAGGATCTTTGTTTTCTTGATGTTAAGATGTAATCCATATTGAGGGATTAACACTATGAACATTTAATTATTTTTATTTTTATTGTTATTTGAGGGAGAATTTTTAAAGCTAGTAGTTTTTCTATTCAACACATTAAGATGTGGTTTTAAAAAGGATGTTAACACCATATTCACAAGGTCTCAATACTCATACACATATTCACAATAGCACTCTTCCCACTTTCACTCTGTCAGGCTTGTTCCATTAATCTTTCTATCATACTCCTTACTGTCTTATACCTTTATCCTTGGACAAATGCTGTCCTTTTTATTTCAATGTGATTAGTTATTCTAAGGAGTGAATGCTTCTCCAGTGCACATTATAGGTCTTTCTATTATTGCATTTGATCCAATCCAATCCATCGTCTTCTCAATTACTTTTCAATTACTTGCTTTGTATCTGAAAGTTGGACAATGAATAAGATGATATAAGAAGAATTGATGACTTTGAGTTGTGGTAGTGGAGCAGAGTACTGAATATCCCATGAACTGTCAAAAGCACATGCAAATATGTCTTGGAAGAAGTGCAACCAAGCTGCTTCATAAAGGCAAGACTGGTAAAACTTTATGTCACATACTTTGGGTATGTCCTAAGGAGAGACCAGTCCTTGGAAAAAAGACACCATGCTTGGTAAGATGGAGAGTCATTAAAAGAGATGAAAACTCTAAGCATAACGGATTAAAACAGTGATTATAACAACGGAATTAAGTGTATCACAGATGATGAGGATGGCACAGGACAAGGGAGGGTGCAGATCTACTGTTCATAGATTCGCTGTGGGCCATGGTCACCTCAATATCACCGCCACCACCATCAATATTGTTTGCTTCAAAGTTAATCCACAGAAATGAGTTTGGTTTCAGACTTCAAAATGACTGAAGAACTTAGTTCTGGAGGAGTCTCTATTGGACTAACAAACCTGCCCTTGTTTTGTTTGTTTGTTTTTTTAAATTAGGTCTACATTTTTTTACCCTTTATCTCCAAGATCTTGCTTGCCTCCTCAATCAACACTCTTGGTATCAGCAGCCAGAAAATCAAAAGGTGAATTGCATTGGGGAAAATCTGCTGTCAAGGACCTCTCCAGAGTACTGAAGAGCAACAATGTTAGTTTAGAGACTAAACTGTGCGTGACCCAAGCTATGATCTTTGTCATTAGAGAGTTGGATGATAACTAGGGATGATAGATGAAGAATTGATGCCTTTGAGTTGTAGTGCTGCAGAGAAGTATTGAACATACATGGACTGTCAGGAGAACAAACAGATATATTCTGGAAAGGGTGAAACCAAGCTGCTCCTTAAGGCAAGAATTTTGAAACTCCATCTCACATATTTTGGGAAGGCATCATGCTTGAAAGGGTGGAAGGACAGCCCAAGAAAGGAAGACCTTGGATGAGATGGAGTGACCCAATGACTGGCATAATCAGGGTAGGTGTGTCAGAGATGATAAAATTGGTTCAAGATAGAGCAGGGTTCAGAGCTATTGCACATAGGGTCACTGTAAGCTTTAAGCAACATGATAGCACTTAACAACAACAATAGCATCTGAGACTTTCGACTATTATCTCTTTTAAAGTGGTGAGTAGGGGTAGTCAGGTGTCACGTAGTTTTTCTCTTTTGAGGCTCATGATTGTTGAGCTTTGTGTGGCTCATTATCCTTTGAGATAATTGTTTTTAATGCATATTTATTTTCTTCCCTCTTCTTTGCTCTGTACGGTGAGAAACAGATAACACAATAAACTATAAATGTTAACTGCATTAAAATTAGCTAAGTTAAAGTTTTAACTATGTTAAAAGTTTAAGATATAACTCTAAAATTTTAATTTATTTTAGCACCAACTTTACTATTGTAAGCTTTACCTTGGTTAAAATTTTCTACTTAGCATCTCCTCTAGCCAAATAATCAATGTTAAAAATAATTTATTAATGACAGATCTAGACACAACAAAATTCTTTTATTCCCCTTGAGTATGGAAACATTTTTTTTTATGTCATTAGACTGTTTATCTATCTGTTGCTGTCTAACTTTAGGTTTATTTAAGATAACATTTCTGGGGTCAAATAGTAAGTAGAATAACATTAAAGATCTCTATAGTATATTGGTACTTAAAAAAACGGTCCAAAACAATTGTTTTAATAAAATGTTGGTTTTATCTTTGAGAAAATTACTGTGTCTTCAGAGTCTCCTGGCTTTCTCAAGAAAGAAAAGAACATTTAGAAAAGTTTGAAAAATTACACTTAGAGCCATCTTATTTGCTGTTATTATTATCTTGTGTGGTTGAGTTTATTTCCATTTTTAGTGTGTCCATGAGACATGTGTTTACAGGGTAGAACTGTTTCATAGGGGTTTCTAGGCTGGACTCTTTACAGAAGTAGACCACAAAATCTTTTTTTCTGTTGTGTTACTATGTGGGTTTTAATTTCCAACCTTTTGGTTACCAGATGAGTGCACCACTCTTGGATGTCAGGCCATTAGAAGATTTGATGACTATTCTCAATTTTCCTTTGTAGAACTGATTTTATTGAATTAAAAAAACAATTTGATGCTACCAGATTCTAGGAATTGTTAGAATAAATAATGAATTCTCATTATTATCTAATATGATGCTGCAGATAGTATTATTCTTTACAACACTATGTTCTCTTCATGAATATCTCAAAAGTAATTAGATCTCTGAGCAATTGGTTTATATATGCCTCAGGATGTTTATCACCTGTCTAACTGGGAAGACTTGTCTTTTATGTTGACTATTAGAATATATACAAAGTATAACTTCAAAATTTCCTTGTCTACTTATAAGGAGCACAAATGGTGCAGTGATTAAAGAGGATGACTTTTAATCAAAAAGATTAGGAGTTTGAACTCACTAGGGTCTTCATGACAGAAATATAAAATGATTCAGATTTGTAGCTTTGGAAACCTGAGATAGTTCTACTCTATGTTCTACTCATAGGATCAGTATGAGACAGAACCTTCTAGAGAGCAATGAATTTAGTTTGGATTTTGGTTTATCTACTTGCACCTTAGAAAGGGTGAAAAATAACTGTCTTAATAGATTGTTCTCTCACCTCTGTGCCTCATTCTTGGCTTCATTTCTTATGCTCACTTTTATTTTTTTTTAAATGATGTCATTTTATAATATTTCTGTTCCTTATAAACTCCTTTTAATGCTTTTTTGGAATAGATTTTAAGTGAATAAATAAAATAAACTCAATGTCTAATTTCATGATTAGATTTTCTTTCTTTAAAAAGAACTTTGCTGTAATGTGAAATATGGAATTTGGAATATGAAATGGAAATGTGGAATTTCCATGGAATGTGGTTTGGAAATGCTGACTTTCTTTTTCTTCTTTGTTTCTATTTATTTTTACAAGTATAATTTTGAAAAAAACCCTAATTTTAGAAAAGAATTGAATTTTGTAACTCCAATGAATGCAACTTGAAACATATTCTTGGCAGTTGTTTCAAAGTACCACCATCTAGGAACAATATAAGGCTAGAGTTGGAAGGGACTTTTATGTTGTTGTTGTTGTTGTGTACCATTGAGTCAGAAATGACCCATAGCTGACCCTCTGGCAGGTTTTCAGAGGCAGTTAACTGCACAGGAGGAGATTGCCCATCTTTCTTCTGAGGAGCAGCTGGTGGCCTTGAGCCTTATTAGTGAAGTGAAATATTAATTAAACTGCTTAAGTGGCTTCTGGTCCATTGATGGATGGTGAACCTACATAGAACCAAGGCCACTTGACTTCAATTTACGCCCCTTTATTTCAGTTCTTTAGAATTACAATTCTATTGCACAAATATTTCATCAACCTGCTCTGTAACTAGAAAGAACTCCGGGCAGGGTGAGTTGCCCTTCCTGACCCTGGAGCAATGAATTTTCTCGTAAAAGTGAGTCTTCCCACCTGTTCTGAAAGCAGAGAGAACTCTAGTCAGGGTAAATTATCATATTTGACCCTGGGGCTGTGAGCTCCCCTACTGGTAAAAATCTTGGTATTCCTGGGGTAAGAGAGGACTATAGTTCAGACAAATTGCCTACTCTTCTCTGGATCAGTGAGTTCCCAATCTAAAGTTTTCCAGCCCCAGATTTGTGATGGCCCCGGGCAAATAAAACTCTGTCACAGAAATGACACAGAAGAATCAAACAACTTCAAACCCCACACAAAACCAAAGTATTATCCCAACAAGTGATCCAAACACAGAATTAATGGATCTCCCAGAGGGAAAAAGTCTGATAAAACTTTCTGACAAAGCATTCAAAAGAACAATGATCAAGTATTTTCGCTGGATGAAAGAAAAATGTTGAAGATTTGCAGGAAACAAGCAAAATTCAAGAGAAACTTAAAAAAGCAATACAAGATAAAGCAGATGATACCAAGTAAGAATTAAAAACCCTAGAAAAACAAGAAACAGCAGTTCAGAATATGAAGACCAACATCTCAGAAGTTGTCAACATACTGGAGGGACCAACGAACAAAATTGAAGAGATGGAGCACAGAATCAGCAAATCAGATGATAAGACTCAGTATTGATCTGCTAGAGCAAAATGCAGAATTGAAAACTGAATGAAATTTACGGAAGAGCTGAAGAATAATGTGGAACACCATCAAGAAGAATAACATGTGCATAAGTGGAATTCTAGAAGAGAAATTAGCAAAAAAAAGCACTGAAAAAATTTTAAAAGAGTTATAAGAAGAAATATTTCCAAGTATTATGAAAAATGAGAAGATATACATCCAAGAAGCTGAGAGAACCTCAAAAAGAATAAACTTCAAAAGTAAAGCACTGAGGAATATCATGGTCAAATTTTTCAGAATCAAAGGCAAAGATAAAACTCTGAAAGTAGCTAGAGAAAAGTGAACAGTAACCTATAAAGTAGAGTAAATAAAATAAAACTCTAATTTCTCCACAGAAATCATGTGAGCAAGAAGACAGTGGAATGACACTATTCAAAACTCTGGAACAGCAGCCCTGATGGAACAGCGGCCCTGATAGAAGCGTGAGACAGACAGCTGGAATCTGAGTGAGAGAAGTCAAAAGGAACTGTTGGCACATGCCAGGGAGCTGCTTGCTGATGTGAGGCATGTGCCAGGGAGTGGCTTGTTGATACCATACTCGCTCTAGGGAACTACTGATGTACATGTTGGGGAGAAATGTGCTGAGGAGAGCAGGAAAGCTGGAATCTGAGTAAGTGTGAGCACAGAACTCCAGTCCTGCCATCACTGACCTTTACATGGAACTCTGGTCCGGATGTCACTGGTCTGTGCCCAGAGTGGCACTCCCAATGCTCTCCAGGAGCGACACTGGAACTTGAGTGAGGTACTTTGTGAGGGGTCACTGCTGTTTGGCTGGATCACATAGGTCCCCTTAAGCTCAGTCAGTAGGGAGTGAGAGAGCTGGAGCTCATTCTTGAAGGGAAAACCAAGGCTCCCTAGTTTTCCAATTAGGTCTTTGCACTTCGCCTTGCATCTCCTCACATCCAGTCCACCGACTGCCTTTAGCCTAGAACACCTTGGACTATCCTAGCTGTGGCAGTTTTCTGACAGATGAGGCTGCTTCCACAGGCCTTTTCTCTATCTAACTGAGAGAAACACAGGCAGGGTAGCTACCCTACCCTCTTCTGGAGTGGTGACTTCAGATCAAGAACCTTCTATCGCCTCATACATGAAAAACTCAGCACAGCAATGCCACATAAGAAGTAAACTACCTTACCCGCTACACAAGTCCAAAACAAGATGTCACCCCAAAAAAGTGACACAGTATCAATGGATTTCCTGAAGCCAGAAAGTCTGATAAAACTTTCTGACACAGAATTAAAAAATAAAACAATGACTGAATATTTTCAGTGGGTGAATGGCAAGCTTGAAGAATTACAGAACACTGCAAGCAAAACCCAGAAGGAGCTTAAAAAAAGCCAAAACAATATAGATAAAACAAATGAGGCATTAGAGGCTCTGTAAAAACAAGAAACCACAATCCATAATATGAAGACCTATGTTTCATATGCTATCAACATGATGGAGGGATACATGAACTGGGTTGAAGAGATGGAACACAGAACCAGTGAGGTAGAAGGTAGACTTGTCACCACTGATCTGATAGAACAAAAGCAGGATCAAAAAGGAAAGAAAAAGAAGAAAACCTAAGAATAATGTGGGACACCAACAAGAGAAATAACATGTGTATCATCAGAATCCCAGAACATGAAGAGGCAAGTAAAGGCACCGAAAAAGTTGTGGAAGAATTACTAGAAAAAAAAAACCTTCCCAGGCATAATGAAGAAGGAGAGAATATATATTCAAGAAGCTGAGAAAACACTATCTAGAACAGACCCCAAAAGAAAAACACCAAGATATATCATAGTCTAATTTGCCAGAACAAAAGAGAAGGAGAGAATTCTGAAAGCAGAGAGGGAGAAACAAAGAGTAACATATAAGGGAGAGGAGAAAAGATTAAGTGCTGATTTTCCAGCAGAAACCATGCAAGCAAGAAGAGAGTGGAATGACATACATTGAAAAATCAAAGAACACAACTGTCAACCAAGAATACTGTACCCAGTGAAATTGTCCATCAAATATGAAGGAGAGATCAAGATATTCCCAGAAAAACAGAACCTAAGGGAGTTTTTAAAAACAAGAGCAGTGTTGCAGGAAACACTGAGAAATGTCCTTCTTGCTGAGATGCCACAGAAAGCAGGATGGACTGAAGTAATTAGCAACAACACCAAAAAGAACTCAACAAAATGATAGCAATAAAACCCTGCCTCTCAATAATCACACTAAATGTGATTATTTAAATGCACCACAGAAGAGAAAAAGAGTAGCAGATTGGATAAGAAATCAAAATCCATCAATATG
>NW_006399885.1:5116411-5118323 GCF_000299155.1 Elephantulus edwardii | reverse complement strand
ATTATATAAAGTGTAGAAGGTCAATAAAACTAGAGTACATAACCATAGTAAATATCTATACACCGAATAATAGAGCTGCAAAATACACAAGACAAATGTTAACAGACCTGTAAAAAGAAATAGACAACAACATTGTAGTACCAGCAGATGTCAATATACCTCTCTCAAAAACAAATAGAATTGCTAGAAAGAAATGTAACAAGGAGGGAGAGAACTGTTTAGGAGGAATATTTGATTAGGTATTATTGTCATGACAAGAGTCTAGAATGAAAGCTGCATAGTGAAGTGGATTGGGGGGTGGGAGGAATTGTACAACAATGAAATTTCTTTTTTTTTTTTACACTTTACGAAGAGAAAAGCTAACTGGGGGTGGGGCAGGGAGGAAAGTGTGTAACAATGAATGAATGGAAAGCCAAAGTCTCTGTAAACTTTCATTAAAATAAAAAAAATAATGCACACAATCAACTGGACCTCATAGACATATGCAGGGTAATGCATCCTAAAAAATGTAAAAGTACATTATTCTCCTGAATTCATGGAACAGCCTCCATAATAGATCATACGTTAGATCACAAAGCAAGCCTCAATAAATTAAAAAATGTTGAAATACTACAAAGCATTTTCTCAGCCTGCCGTATAATTAAATTAGAAATCAACAAGAGAATAAATAAAGGAGGAAAATTATGAAGCTGTAAACTAAACAACACCCTGCTTGAACACTTATGTATTAGGAGTAGAAGAAGTAATAAAAAAGGAAAAAAAATTCTTGAAACAAATGGGAATGAAAACACAACTCACCCAAACTTCTGGGATACAGCAAAAGCAGTATGTAGGTCAATTCCAGGCAGTAAATAAACTAATCAAAAGGGACAGAAAATGGAAATTTTACTGCTTACCACAATACCACCAATAAATAGAAAAGAACATTGAACAAAACCCATCATCTCTAAAAGGAAATTATATAAGAGCAGAAATAAATGGAACAGAAAGCAGAGAAACATTTGAAACTATCAACAAGACTAGAAGTTGATTCTTCAAAGGAGTCAAAGAATTGACAAACCACTGGAAAACATTGTAATGAAAAATACAGAATAGACATAAATAATAAGAAATGAAATGGGCAATATTACAACAGAAGCAAATGAGATAAAAAGGATGAGAATGGAATATGAATGAATGGAAATCCAAAGTATCTTTTAACTTTCATTAACATCAATTTAAAGTAAAAAAAATAATAGAATATTATGGAAAACTATACTCACTTGGCATTTCTTTTTTTTTTTTCCTGGTACATATCTTTATTGATTTTAAACCATAATGTGTTCCCTTGTTCCTTTGTACAACAACAGCTTTTTGGTCTGCATATAGGTTTTCAATGAACACAACTAAGTTCTGGAATTCCTATTCTTCTCAATTTTTGGTGTTATCCATATAAGCAAAAGCTTTTGCATAGACAATAAAGCACAAATATACATATTCTGGTATTATCTACTTTTAGCCAAGATTTATCAGACATGAGCAGAGCAGTGATATCTTCAGTGCTATGGCCTCTTTTAAACCCAGTGTGAAATTCTCATAGTTATCTTCCAGTGCACTGTTGTAAGCATTTTTTTGATGATCAATATTTTGCTTCCATGTAATATTGTAGTTTAATAATTTCCATATTTTGTTGAATCTCCTCTTTTGGGGAATAGGAACAAATATGAGTATCTTCTCTTTAATTGTCCAGGTAGCTGTCTTAGAAATTTCCTGTAAGTACATTTGTTTGATTTCAGAATGCTGACCATGTCCAGGATTGCATCTGTTAGTTGAAACATAACAATTGATATCTCATAATCCCATAATTTCCTGGGACCTAATTTTTTTGCTGTTGTTTTCAATGTACCTTGAACTTCTACCATCAACATTGGCT
>NW_006399885.1:5114018-5114606 GCF_000299155.1 Elephantulus edwardii | reverse complement strand
CACTATCAGTCACAAACAATTCGATGGCATATAATAATAACAGTAACTATAGCATGTACTCTGAACCAACAGCCAAAATCATACTCAATGGAGAGAGATTAAAGGCATTTCTCCTGACAATGGGACTTAGGCAGGGATGTTCACTATCACTACTTCTTTTCAATATTGCATTGGAAATCCTAGTAAGAGCAATAAGACAAGAGAAGGAAATAAGTAACATCTAATTTGGGAGAGAGAAGGTAAAATGATCCCTATATGCAGATAATATGATAGTGTACTCACAAAACCTCAAAGACTGGGCACTGCTAAATGAGACTAGTGCTGTTATATCTGGAGGAACATTCTTCCACTTTGCACATCGCTCTTTGTCACTGTGCCGTATGAGATAACCTGGGTTTGCTATCATGCTGAACCTTGTGCCATGGGGATATCAAATCCCATAATGGCTTCCCATTGTGAAAAATATTTGATGGAGCTTCCAGTTGTAAAACAGGGAAGCAGGAGTGGCATCCACTTCCTAAACCACATGCCTCTGGAAACACTATGAACTTGAAGAAACAACAGCCTTAAGTTTTTTATTCAGAGTTG
>NW_006399885.1:5103985-5112878 GCF_000299155.1 Elephantulus edwardii | reverse complement strand
TCAACTGGTACCAATTGACATGTTTCAACTAATAGATACATCCCTCGACTTGCTCATTAGCTTATGCCAGAAAATATGGAGGGCAGTTTCCTAGTTAACTGACTGAAAAGGTCCATATTCATTCTCTTTTCCAAGAAAGGATCCAACAGAATGTGGAAATTATTCACAAATATCATTAATATAACACTTAAGCAAAATGTTGCCAAGATCATTACAAAATGGCTAGAAAAGTAGATAGAGAACTTGTAGAAGTTCAGGCTCGATTTAGACAAGGCATGGTATCAGGGAGATAATTCCTGATGTCAGTTGGATCTTGGATGAAGGCAAAGAATACCAGAGGAATATATATTTGTGCTTTATTGACTATGTAAAGTAATTTGACTGTATAGATCATAACAAGATATGGCTAACATTGAGAAAAACGGGAATCCCAGAACATTTAACTGTGTTCATGTGAAAGCTATACAAGAGGGTATTTATTGTGTGAGCAGAGCAAGAGAACAGTTGTTGTTATGTGCTGTTGAGTAACCTGCAACTCACAGCAACCCTATGTACAACAGCCCTAAACTGCTCTATCCTGTGACAATCTCATTGTCTTCAACACATCTTCCCCAACTACCCCAGTCACTGAATCAATTCACCTCATAGGGGGTCTTCCTCTCCTGCACTATCCCTCCATCCTGCTAAGCATGACATCCTTCTCCAAAAATTGGTCCCTCCTTGCAACATGTTCAGAGTATGTCAGACGAAGTTTCAGAATTCTTGCTTCCAAGGAGCATCCTGGTTTAACCTTCCTAGGAAAAACCTCTATCTCCATACCTTTTCAACCTGTATGCAGAGCAGATTATCCAAGAAGCTGGGATCTATGAGAAGTGTGGTGTCAGGATTGGTGAAAGACCTATTAACATTCTGCGTTATGCAGACGACACAACCCTGCTTACGGAAACTGAGGAGGACCTGAAGTGCTTGCTGCAGAGGGTCAAGGAATGCAACCTTCAGTATGGATTGAGGCTCAATGTCAAGACAAAGATTCTCATCACTGGACCAATTGGCAGCATCAGGATGGATGGTGAAGAGATTGAGATTGTTAACAACTTTAGTCTGCTTGGCTCCACAGTCAACACTCTTGGTGCCAGTAGCCAGGAAATAAAAAAACGTATTGTGATGGGAAAGTCTGCTGTTAGTGGCCTCTCCAAAGTACTGAAGAGCAATGGTGTCACTCTGGAGACTAAGGTGCGTCTGATACAGGCCATTGTCTTTGCAATCACTTGTTATGCATCAGAGAGTTGGACAATGACTAGGAACGACAGGAAAATTGATGCCTTTGAGCTGTGGTGTTGGAGAAGAGTATTGAATATACCATGGACTGCTAAGAAAACAAACAGATTCATCTTGGAGAGGGTTAAACCAGGCTGCTCCTTGGAGGCAAGGATTCTGGGGCTTCGTCTGACACACTTTGGACATGTTGTAAGGAGGGACAGGTCCTTGGAGAGGGACATCATGCTTGGGAGGGTGGAGGGAAAGCGCTGGAGCGGAAGATCCTCTATGAGGTGAATTGATTCAGTAATTGGGGTAATCAGTATGGGTGTGTCAGAGGCAGTGCAATTGGCACAGGATAGAGCAGAGTTTAGGGCTGTTGTATATGGGGTCGCTATGAGTCGCAAGCAACTCGAAGGCACATAACAACAACAACAACAAACAGGATAAACCTCTTTGTTTTCTTAGCAGTCCATGGTATATTCAGTACTCTTCTCCAACATCACAGTTCAAAGGCATCAATTCTCTTTCTATCATCCTGAGTCATTGTCCAGCTCTCTGATACATAGCAAGTGATTGCAAAGGCTATGGACTGTATCAGGAGCACCTTAGTCTCCAGAGTGACATCAGTGCTTTGGAGAGGTCTCTAACAGCATACTTTCCCATTGCAATACATCTTTTGATTTCCTGGCTGCTGGTGCCAAGAGTGTTGACTGTGGAACCAAGAAAACTAAAGCTGTCAACAATCTCAATCTCTTCACCATCCATCCATCCTGATGCTGCCAATTGGCCCAGTAGTGAGAATCTTTGTTTTCTTGATATTGAGCCTCAATCCACATCGAAGGTTGCATTCCTTGACCTTCTGCAGCAAGTGCTTCAGGTCCTCCTCAGTTTTAGTATGCATGGTTGTGTCGTCTGCATAGTGCAGATTGTTGATGAATTTTCCTGCAATCCTGATGCCACTCTTCTCATATAGCCCAGCCTCCTGGATAATCTGTTTTGCATATAGATTGAAAAGTTATGGGGATAGGACACATCCCTGGTGTACACCCTTCCCAATTTTGAACCATGCACCATTTCCTTGCTCTGTTCTGATGACTCTCTCCTGGTCCAAATACAGGTTTTTGCATTAGCATGGTCAAGTGTTCTTGGATTCCCACTCCTCTTAAAGTTAGCTTAGTGTGATCCACACAGTCAAGCACCTTTGCATAATCAATGAAACAGAGACCTAGACATTCCTCTGGTACTCCCTGCTTTCAGCCAAGATTCATCTAACATTAGCTACAATATCCCTAGAACCACGACCCCTTCTAAACACAGCCTGCACTTCTGGCAGTTCTCTGTTGATGTGCTGTTCCAGTAATTTTTGGATAAACTTCAGCAGAACCTTGCTTGCATATGATATTAATGATATTGTTTGATAATTTCAACACTGTTGGATCTCGTCTCTTTGGAATGGGAACAAATATCGATAAAGAGCACACTAGTACATGGTTTAAAATTAAGAAAGATATGCATCAACGTTGTATCCTGTCCATACTTACACACACACACACACACACACACACACACAGCCCTTGTAAGCAGCTTTACTTACTTCTTCTATTCATATATTTTTCCACATTACTTTTAATAGCACTTGACACAGCAGGGGTGTGTGTGTGTGTGTGTGTGTGTGTGTGTGTGTGTGTGTGTGTGCTTAATTGCCTGAGCTTTCCTCTCTGAGGAGACTAATCATTTCTCTGTCCATACATGTGCTTACTTTAGTCTAGAGAGAATACAGAACATAGGGACACAAGGTCATGAGTGTCTCTCTGAAATGGACAGAAGGAGTAAGAATAGTATAGCCTCTCACAGCCCCAGAGAGAAAAACAGATAAAGAGCCCATAGTCCAGTCCCATGGTTCTTCTAGGCCCCCACCAACATCAAGAGGTTAATTTTATTCATTGCTGACTCATAGTTGTAGTTATGAGAATGGGTTTACTAGGGAAGTCATTTGGAGGGCAGGGGAGGCAAAGAATATCACCCAATACAAGTTCAAGTTTAGCCCAGCAGTTCCAAGGCACAATTCCTCAATCAGTTCAGGTTCTGGTTTCAGTTAAGCAGTCAAATCCAAATCATGAACTAGCAAGGTTTGTCTCAGAGCAGTTTTAAGTCAGCTTCCTCTTTAAGAATCCAGGAAGAACAGCAAAACCTTTAACTGTGGCAAGCACAAATGCAAGAAGTCCTGCCTCTATTTCTCAACAGCAATGCCATAGTCTCTCTGCAACTAGAGTCTCACTTTCACCAGAGCCTTGCTCTAATCTCCCTCAATCTTGCTACCACAATTCTTGCTCACCTCAAGTCTCATTGCCCAGTATGGGAAGCATTGTTTCTCTTATAGTGTCCCACAGCTGTTGGTGATTTGCAAGACTATCTGTTTGCAGTTAGGGTAATTGGAGACCAAACAGGGCTAAAAATGTCAACTTTTAAGCTAACACCACAATTTTATTACCTTACATATATAGTCCAGCACTGAGTTTGAAAATAATTTGGCATGAATAAATATATCATTTCACCAGATTACCTGTCCAGGTATGAGAAGTATTCAGAAATTTCTGTGTGGAACTATCTATAGCTTCACTTCAGTTATGAACAATGAGATACTGTGATGTCAGAGGAAAGAGCATGGAATCTGGAGTTAGACATTTGTCCCATTTACAAATTAAAAGATCACAAGAGAGTGATTTAACCTCAGTTGGATCTGGAATTGATTAAATGCTCTGACTTACCTTCAAATGAAGATAAAAATGGCAATCTTTCTTTAGAGATAGTCTTCACTTTTCTTTGTAATCTTTTTTTGTGCTTTATCCAACTGCTTTGCAATGGATAAAAGTGGGGATAGACTTGTGTACTTAAGCAGACCCTGCAAGCAGCGATACAACTGCAATTTCTGAAGGGATATGATCAACAAAAATTGTTGACACTGGGGATAAAAAATAGATGCCATTTATATTTCAACATGGCATTTTTGGATCATCAAAACATATACAAATCTTCTTGAGGAGTATGCCAGCCATATTTAGTGCCATGGCCATACAAGCCATACAATTTAAATGTAATAGAGAGCACTTGGGAGAAACTCAAAGAAATTGTCATGAACCTGTTATAATAAAGATTTATTGTAGCAGCTTCCTGTACACATTTGGAGACAGCTCTTTACCAAATTGTGAAATACTATTGCCTTATTACAAGAAGACCTCCTCTTCTAATAAAACAAAATAATGGCTATCTCATTCCTGTAGTTTCTTTTTTTAAACATTTCTCATATTTAAAAAAAAAATTATTATTAATTTCAATGAAAATTTAGAGACTTTGGATTTCCATTCATTTATTGTTGCACTTTTCTCCCCTCCCAACCCTCCCCCCTAGTACACTACCCTCTTGGAAAAGTAAAAGAAAAATTCTTTCATTGTTTTACAAACCTTCCCCCAGGTCCACTCCACTATGTGGCCTTCACTCAGGACTCCTGTCATGACAAAAATACCTAATTACATATTCCTTTTAAATGTTTTCTCCCTCATCTGTGTCAATGCAGTATACATTGTTGAACCCATCTTTCTCAGTCTCCCCCCAAGCCCGATGCCAGTCCTGTTTTACAACAGTGGCACCATGTGGTATTTGTTCTTTTGTGACTAAGATACTTCACTCAGCATAATGTCCTCCAGGGTCACCCATTTTGAATAATATTGCATGAGTTCCTTGTTTTCAATGCATCATAGTATTCCATTGTGTGAATATACCACAGCTTCTCTATGCATTCATTTGCTGGTGGACACCTAGGTTGTTTCCAACTCCTTGCTATTGTGAACAAAGCTGAAATAAACATGGGGGTGCATATATCTACTTGGATGTCAGTTATGGTCTCTTTGGGGTATATTCCCACTAGTGCAATTGCTGGGTCAAATGGTATCTCTATTTGCAACTTTTTAAGAAAGTGCAATACCGCCTTCTACAGTGGTTGCACAATTTTATAGTCCCACCAACAGTGAATAAGGGTTCCAGTTTCTCCACAGCCTTGCCAGCATTTGTTGCTTGCTGTTCTGTTAAATTTTGCTATTCTAACTGGAGTGAGATGATGTCCCATAGTTGTTTTAATTCCTGTTGGTTCTATTTTGACTCATAGAAAAATAGAGGCTTTAATTTCTTATCATATACAATAGACATATTTCTAATTCCTTTATATTTATATTAGTCGTACTTTAAATTTTTTAAATAGGTACTTCTATTTCTTGAAAGCATTCTGATCTTTAGTGGTTATGTGTTGAGTTGCTAACTGAAATACCAGCAGTTTGAATCTACCTGAGGCTCCTTGGGAGAAAGAAGGATGATGTAGTCTCCTCCTGTAATGATTTACAGCCTTAAAAACCCATCGAAGGTTGTCATGAGTCAGAATTTACTCAAAGGGTTCATTTTTTGAGAAGGATTCACATATAAAGTCCATCACAAACTTGTCAATGTACAATTTCCTTGTAGTCATCGAAGAAAAAAACAAATCTAGAGAAAACTTCCTTTCCCTACTAAGTTACGTTGGAGTTCAATTTTCTCTTGTCTTTGTGTATGTAATTATAAAGTGGACCATTGAAATATAAGAGAATCTGAATTCCTCCTTTTTCATACATAAAAATGTGCAATAATAGCATTATTTAATGACCTTGGTTGGGGCAATGAGGCTTGTTCTTTCCTATGGCTTAATTAATCCCTGATACTAAATTAACTTCTTTAAACTCACTGGAGTACAGCTGCAGCTGATAACACTCCAGCTTCTCTAAATGCCTCCCAGGGAGTGACATAAGCAAGGCGAGAGTCTATCTTCAGAAGCATTATCAGACTTCCACTTTATTTTATAGTGTTTTAATAGTTAAATTCTCATAAAGTTTCTGACGTCTTTGATAAAGTATATTTTAAAAATATATTTTATTTTAAGTTTGTGATAGGTTCAGAATCTCGATGGCTGTACATTGTCTTCAAGAGATGCGTAAACCCACAGGGGTCTGACCTTGCACAGCTCCCCAGTTTTATCAGGTACTTGAGCATTTTAATGCAGTAAGTCTCCTGATCTTCTGGCTGCTAGTATTAAGGGTGTTGGATCCATTAAGATTATGGATCCAATAAGATAAAACAATTGACAATTTCAATCTTTTCCCCATCTATTATGATGGAGAAAATGTCCATTCCTTGATCAGATCAGACAAACTTTTTTTTTTTAATCTGCTATACATCTTGAAAGCCATCTATAGGAGCTGGATTCTACAGAAGCTTGTTGGCCAAGATTGGTGAGCATTAGGGTGGAGAGTTGATTCCTTAAGGGGAGGGAGGTGAGGTGATAATGCCTCCCAGTTAAAAACCCTCTTGGTCAGCAGCATGAGGCTGGAATCCATTTTGAAAGCCATCTACAGGAGCTGGGTTCAACAGAAGCTTGTTGGCCAAGATTGGTGAGCTTCCCAATTAAATCAAGCTTGAAAGTAGGAGATGCATCCACTTTCGAAATGACTTGCCTCCAGAAACTCTATAAACATGGAGAAATGACCAAAGTTATACAAGTGTTCATATCTTTCATTCATAGGGTTGCTATGTGTCATCTATGACTCAACGGCACTTAACAACAATAATGACATATACTACATAGCATGTTGTATACATTGTTTATTATATATACATGTTAGATTGAACTATGACTCGCAAAAACACTGGTTATGTAATGATATAATAAATTACTTGTTGCACTTCAAAAAGTTGGGCAATGACTAAGGATAACAGAAGAAGAATCAATATCTTCAAATTGTAGTGCTGGGGAGAAGAGTCTTGAACATACCATGGGCTGCCAAGAACATAAATAGATCTGTCTTGGAGAGGGTAAAACCCAGTCTCTCCTTGGAGGCTAGGATTTTGCAGCTCCATCTGTTATCTGTTGGGCACATGGCCAAGAGAGACCAGTCTTTGGTGAAGGACATCATGCTTGGAAGAGTGGAGAGGCAGTGTAGGAGTGGATGACCCTGGATGAGATGGGTTGATATAGTATTTGGAGTCATGGGGGTTGATGTGTTGGAATTAGTGAGACTGTCTCACGACAGGGCAGGGCTCAGAGCTGCTGTACATAGGGTCTCTTTGGGTTACAACAACAACAACAACAATGATATAACCTGGAATTTATGTAATGATTTCCCGTGACATGATAAACCAAACAGTTGTAAAAGGATTAAAAGTGTAGAATGAAACAGTGCTTCACCTCCTCATATACCTGATGCAATGTATATAAAATTTCCCTGTAGAGTGTTCTGTAATACTTTTATTTCACATGAGGTAAAAGTGAAAGAAGGCAGCCAAGATAGTGGGTCATAGAGACACCGAGAAATTGGCAGGATTGGAACTTATCCATCTGGACTCAGATTCCTGATACAGGGTTACTGTGAGTCAGAATCAACTCCACCGCGGCAGGCTTGGTTTGGGGGCTGAGGAAGGGAGGTCACTGTTTGTGATGATAGTGGAGGGGAACTGATTAAACAGAAATGTTCAGCAGAAATTGGATCTGTTCTAAATATATATGATGGCAAGATTCATAAGACATTCTTTGCAATTCTAGGGATGTTTGAAATAGGATGTGAGAAAAAAATGCAAATGCTAATTTGCAGAAAACAACTGATCAGAGACTTGGACCTTTTTTTTTTTTTGTTAATAGCTGAAATCTATTAATTTAAAGGTGAGAAAAATGTCAGGATTCGTTTCAGGCTAATTATGAGAGTGAATAGGATTTTGCTGGAGCCTGCATATTTGAAGAGTCTTCTTTTAATATGAGGAAGTTACTCAGTGAAATAAGAGAGTGTTGTGGGCACAGTTTTATTCAAGTGTAACAGTTTCTTATATTGTTTTTCACTGATCGGGGCTTCCTTGCTAGAGGTTTGAAATGAACATGTCAAAAGCGTGGTTAAGATATCTCTGCATGATTAAGATCTCCTTGCCCAATGATTCTGAAGGGCAGACATTTTTGGAAATATCTTTGCCAACGCAGCCATTCATGCTTTGAATATGAATATAAAGTGTGAGTAAAGAATGAAAATATTATTCCTTTCTTAACTGAATTATTTTACATTTGATAGATTTGGTTGTTAGAAGATCTCTCAGTAATGGAATGCATATAGAATGACTTTGGTATGTTAAAATTTTGTTAGGTAAGATGAACGTTGAGCAGTAAAGTGTGTCTATTTTATAGACATATGGAGATAGGTTAAGTGGAATGTGGCATAAGAAAAGTAATTTGTTCTAAACAACTTTATTATTTGAAAATTTGTAAGACATAAAGTTGAATAAAGGTACTCTGCTAGTGACCTCATGAACAATAGATTGAAAATCTGGTCCTATCCTATACTGTCTCCATGATCAAGCCCATTACCACAGATGCTGTGTCAATCTGTCTTATTGAGTCATCTTATTATTGCAGTAGGACGTAATCCCTGCTCTAAATCCCATGTGTCAGAGTCATACTCATTTGGTGCCCTGTTGTTGTGTTATGCCCCAAATCCAGTTCCCCCCAAGTCACCAAGGAGCCGACACCGATGCAAGGGCAAGAGGGAATTTATTTCAGATTCGAATCCGGGCC
>NW_006399885.1:5080651-5095768 GCF_000299155.1 Elephantulus edwardii | reverse complement strand
CTTCCCCTCCTGCGCTGTCCCTCCACCTTACCAAGCATGATGTCCCTCTCCAAGGACCGGTCTCTCCTTACAACATGTCCAAAGTATGTCAGACGAAGCCCCAGAATCCTTGCCTCCAAGGAGTAGTGGAGTAGCCTGGTTAACCCTCTCTAGGATGAATCTGTGCTTTCTACTTACTCCTAATTCACTCTTCACAAAAGGAATGTTTTCCTATTCTTTAGATTTCCTGGCCCAAGGAAGCTACCTGATGACAGTAAATCTGAAGGAAAGCTGGTCATGGCTGCATATGCTAATGCAGCTCTACCTACTGAAACAGTTTATAATGTTTCAGTAAGGAAATGCAGCAGTTGTTGTTGTTGTTAGGTGCTGTCAAATTGAATACAACTCACAGTGACCTCATGAACAAAAGACCTAAACTCTGTTCTTTACTGCACCATCCTCAAACTCCCTGACACACAAGAGCCCATTGCAGCAGTCACCATGTCAATCTACCTGGTTGAGGGCCTTCCTCTCCTTCGTTGACCCTCCACCCTTCTCAGCATCATGTCCTTCTCCAAAGAATAGCCCCTCCTAGAAACATGCCCAAAGTATGTGAGGGAAATCCTCATCATTCTTACCTCCAAAGAGCACTCCTGCCGTACCCTTTTCAAGACATATTTGTTCTCTTGGCCATCCATGGAATGAATGTTCAGTGCCCTTATCCAACACAAAGAGAATTCAATGCAAATGAGGCCAAGCTCTTTCTATTGAAAACCTGCTTAACTCAAGAGGGAGGGGGTCAGCAAATACAATGCAAGAATCTGGTAAACCCTTAAGGATTGCCTTAGTGTGTCAGGGTGAACTCCATCCTGAAACAGCATTCAGTTTATTACAAATATTTAGTATTGGCTTCCCATATGCCCCTTTCGCCTTTCCCCTTACCCTTTTGGACACTTACACACTTCTTGCCCAGTTTTCTTCTATTTTTACATATGGTCTTTTTCAGTTAATTGTACAGGAAGAAATTGCCCATTCTTCTATCGCAGAGCAGCTGATGAATCTGAACTGTGTGCTTCTCAGACTGCTGGGTATCAAATGAAACAGCTCAAAGGAGAAAATTCTTCTGTGCTCATCCTTGCAAGTTCAATTATGCTGTGTGTGTGTTTATAGGTGTAGATTTTCAGGTTTTTACTAAGAGATGATCTTAATAAGATACATAATTAAGACTACAAGATATAGCCATTGATATAATATTTTAAAATCCAATTTCATAAAAGAAGAAAGATCATGAAACATAATTCATTAGTGAGATCTGACAGGAATCTGTAAGATAGGTACAGAATCAGAAGTAACTTACTAATTGCACATTTATAGTTTCAAACTATTTCCATCAGTACAATATTTAATATTAAATATCAGACTGACTGCATCTGAGGAAATATCAATGGAGAAGCTCAGTAGCAGCTGTGAAAACTAGGCTAGGTGCTGATTGTGAAACAGAACATCTGCAAGTTCAAACTAAAGCTAGAAAAAATGAAATCAAATCTACAAGAACCAAAGTTAGACCCTGAGTCTACTCTTCCTGAATTTAAAGACCATCTCAGAAACAGTTTTGAGGCCTTGAATATACTAAGAATATCATCCATGAAGAATGCAAAAAGTAATTAGAAAGACAGAAGAGGAAGAAAGGCCAAAGTGGATGTCAGAAGAGACTTTGAATATTGCATTAGGGCACTGAGAAGCCAAAGCAAAGAAATCAAGAAGTTGAACTGAAGATTTCAAAGGGCAGCTCAGGAAGACCAAGCACAGTATTATAATGCAATGTGCAAAGAGCTGGAAGTATGTCCTAGAGAGAAGGAAACCAAGTTTCTTCTTAGAAGCAAGAATTTTGAAACTCTGTCTCACATACCTTTGGCATATTGCAAGGAGGGACCAGTCTTTGAAGAAGGACATCATACTTGAAGGGTAAAGGGTCAATGAAGGAGAGGAAGCCCCTGGATGAAACGGATTGACTCAGGAGATGGATTGACTCAGTGACTGGAGTAGTGGGATTAGGTCTGCTGAGGACGATGAGATTGGCTCAGGATTCTCAAATCTATTGGATTTATTCTCAAAGTGATTGTGCATAGGAGTGGCAGGGAACTTGACAGCACATAACAACAACAATAAAAGTAAATAATTGCTTGCAGGTTGAATCCACCAGCTGTTCTATGGGAGAAGAATGTACAATCTTCTTTCTTGCCATTTACTACCTCCGAAAATCCGCTGAAGCGCCAGCTGTCAGTTGATTCTGACTTGATAGCACACAACAAAAAGAACATAAGTTTATTAAGAAGTAGCATTTTACTGACTACTTACTGTTATTCACAGTCTTGATCAATTTTGTCCCACACATTCTAATGTTTGTTTACTTCAGGGTACTTCATTTGAATGGACATTCTTCATTGATATCACAATTAAAATTTTTCATAGTTTAGTTATTCTTCAGGTTTCTTTATTTGTTATCCAACTTCATGTGAAAATCAGGAGATTGAAAATACCAGGGTTGGGACCAGGTCCACATTAGTTCTCAAAATGATCTTTGCTTTTTTAAGCCCTTTAAAAAGATCTTTATTGTTGTTGATGGACGTTGAGTAACTCTATGAACAAAAGACCTAATTCATTTCATAATTATCATCAATTCCAAGTTCATAGAATTTCCAGAAGCATGTGGTTTAGGAAGTGGATGCCACTCATGATTCCCAACCTGTTTTACAACTGGGAGCATCACCAAACATGTCCACATTCAGAAAAAATTTTGGTATGTGATACCCTAATGGTACAAGGAAATTTTCCAAAGCAATAAATTGTCTAATATCCCGACTGCTGATTTTATTACTGTTGACTTTGAATCCAAATAAAATTAAAATCTTGACAAGTTTACTCTTTCTCTATTTATCACTATAGGTACTCATTTGTCTTAAACAAGATCATCTTACTGTCTTCAGTCTCAATGTGAAGAAAACAAAGATTCTCACAATTGAATCAACAGGCGACATTATGATAGATGGAGAAAAAATTGAAGTTGTCAACAACTTCATCTTATTTAGATCCACAATCAACACTCTTGGTGCTAGTAGTAGTCAGGAAATCAGGAGATGCATTGCACTGGGAAAGTCTGCAGTCAGAATCTTCTCCAAATTGTAAAGAGTAATGATCAGTTTGAGGACTAAAATGTGATTGTTTCAGGCCATGGTCTTCCCAATGGTCTCTCAGATTCTCTGAGAGCTGGGCAATGAATAAGAAAAATAGAGAAGAATTGATGCCTTTGAGCAATGGTGTGGGAGAAGAGTATTGAACACCCCATGGATGGCCAAAAGAATAAACATGTTTTTGAGAAAGTGCAGCCAGAGTTCTCCCTGGAGGCAAAGATGTTGAAGCTTTCTCTCCCATACTTTGGGCATGTTACTCAGAGAGGCTATTCCTTGGAGAGGAACATGATGCTTAGAAAGGCAGAAGTTGGGCGGCAGAGCAGAAGACCCTCAACCAGGTGGATTGACACAGTGACTACCACAATAGGCTATAGTATGTCAAGAAGTGTAAGGATGGCACAAACTAGGACAGAGTTCAGATCTTTTGTTCATAGTGCCTCTATGGGTCATACTCAACAGCACCTAACAACACCACCACCACTGCCAACAACCATGCTCAATGAGAGAATCTGTGCAAAATACGTAGAAAATAATTTGGCACTCAACAATTTTAACTAGAGTCAGAATCAGAGTTAGAAATTAGAAATAAAACATCAATAGTATTAGTGTTACCATCATTACTTGTAGTTTTTAAATTCGAAAGAAGAATCTTTTGTCCAAAAATGTTGCAAGGGAAAGAGGAACAGAGAAACTGGAAGTGACAGAGACAGTAGATGAGGCCACAAATATATGACAACTGCTTACATGGAGGTTAACTTCAATAGGCATTGTAAATCAGATTCTACCAACCTTTAAGTCATAAGCTGATATTTTACAGATATAGCTTGTCTTTATAATCTCACCATCAAAAATTCCAATTAGTCTGAAACACAAAAGCTCAAATATCAAGCATCTCAATGTCTTTGGGATGTTGTTGTGTTTTGATTTTTTTTCTTTTTCAAGCTATACTCCATTAAGTAACCTACCTGCTGACATTTAAAATAACAAATTAGTAGCTATTTTTAAAGACTGACAAAGCCATTTCTATTCTACCAAATGCCTAAAGGACCTGAAGTGCCTTGTAGAAATTGCATTTCCATAAATTACACTAAATCATGGCTCTTTGTGTAAATATGAATGCAAATTATCCATGAAATAACTGTGCGGAAAGTCTTAGCCATGCCTCATTTTCCCCATCGATGAAATAAGGAGCTTGTTCTAATTAGATAATCTCTCAGGCCCCTTGCAATACTATTATTGTCTCTCTGACCCTGGGCACAAAGCAATTAAACAGAGATATCCTCGAGTTACTCCTGAGTAATTGTTGCTGGGAGGTGTTTTGATCACATTCTGTAGGAGTAGAAAAAAAAAATCAATGTTCTACACAGTGGAGGAGAGTTTGCTGCTATCCATAGCTGAAGTGCAAAGAGATAGTGACTCTTCCTTCAGAAGAGATTTAATATGCCTTGGACATTGACACACTCACAGAGCACTGATGTTCTGGAGAAAGCAAAGAGAGCAAAAGAAAACATCGATTTACATCTGAGAAGATGACAGTTGGAGCGTCAGACAACAAAACTATTCTCTGCCATTGCCTCCTGTGAAAGATGATGATTAGAACACTCATCTAATTGCTTCCAAGTTTCCCTGGAAATATGAAATTAATCCTATCCTAAGTATGTGGACATATGAAATGTGGTCAATGAATAAGGAATTTCAAAGAACAACTGATGTCTTTGAATTGTCATATTGACAACTGTATTGACTATATCACAAACTGTCAAAAGTACAAACATCTGTCTTTGGAAGAAGTGCAGAGTTTAGAGGCAAGAATGATGAGGTTTGGTCTCACATATTGTGAACATGTTCTGAGATTGTCCAATACCTTAGAAAAGTAGAGAGTCAATGAGAGAGGAAAATTTTCACAAGATGGATTGGCATAACAACTACAACATTGAGTTTAAGCACATCTGAATTTGAAAGGATGATGCAAGATACAAGATAGGGTAGGGATTTGTTCTGTTGTTTATGATTTGGAGCAGACTCAAAGGCTCTTAATAACAGTAAGAAAATAAATAAGAACTTGTTGGTGCAAGAAACTACTTGTTATACAATAAAAGACCTAAAGAAATGGAAAAATGTGCCCTGTTCATGGATAGGAAGACTCAATATCATGGAAATGACAATCCTACCAAAAGCAATCTACAAGTTCAACACAATCCCAGTCCAGATACCAAATTAATTTTTTAAGCAGATTGAAAGGGAAATTGTCAAATTTATTTAGAGAGGCAAGAGATGGTGAATAAGCAAAACACTTCTGAGAAATAAAAGTGAAGTGGGAGGCATAGCACTCCTTGATCTCAAAACCTGCTACACAGCAGTAGTAACCAAATCAACATGGTACTGGTACAATGACAGGCACATATACCAATGGAAAAGAAATGAGATTCCAGAAATAGACCTAGCCCAGATATCTATAGTCAACTGATATTCTACAAGGAAATAAAAGCTATCAAATATGGAAATGACAATCTCTTCAACAAATGGTGCTGGCAAAACTGGACTTTTACGTGCAGAAAGCTGAAACAGAATCCGCATCTTACATCATACACAAAAATCAATTCAAAGTGGATCAGAGACCAGGGGTTACATCCCAAACCATAAAGTTCATAAGAGACAAACCAGGATCAAGTTTAGAAGTACTAGTCCAAGGTAGAAAGATATTGCCAAATACAGCCATAATTGCACAATCTGAAGAGGATGAAATTGATGAATGGGACCTTCTAAAGATTAAATCCCTGTGTGCATCAAAACCATTTTCTGACAGGGCGAAAAGAACCTATCGAATGGGAAAAATATTTGGTAATATCATCTCAGACAAGAGTCTCATAACAAAAGTCTACAGAATACTCCTGGGCTTCCACAAGAAATAAATTGATAACCCATTGCAAAATGGGCAAAAGACATGGAAAAAATTTTCACAGAGGAAGATATTAGAATGGCAAACAGGCGCGTGAAGAAATGCTCCAAATCACTGGCGATAAGAGAGATGTAAATCAAAACCACAATGAGGCACCATCTAACTCAGGAACAGTGGCAAAGTTTAACAGAGCAGCAAGTAATAAATGTTGGAGAGGATGTGGAAAGAAGGAACTCTTACACATTTTTGGTGGGATTGTAAAAGGGTACAAACACTTTCAAAGGCAGTTTGGTGCTTCTTTAAAAAGCTGAACATTAAAAAAAAGCTGAACATAGAAATTCCATATGACCCAGCTATTCCAATATACTCTGAAAAAATGAGAACTGAGGCACAAATGCAGACTTGTACACCAGTGTTCTCAGCAGCATTATTCATTATCACAAGAACATGGAAACAGCCCAAATGTCCTACCACAAATGAATGGATTGAGAAATTATGATACATACACACAATGGAATATTATGTAGTGCTCAGGAGCAATGATTTTATAAATTATTACCTAACTGGGGAGGGACTGGAGAGCATTATGCTAAGTGAACTAACTCAGTCTCACAAAGACAAATATTGTATAAAAGCATTATGATAGAAAAAGTATAAGGATCCTAGAGGAGAGGGAGAGTGGAAGCAGAGGCTGTGCAGAGGGAAGGGGTATTAATCATGGGGTTGTACAATTTGATGGGTGAGAGGGTGAGGGAAATTGGAAGAATCTGTTCTGGAAAGCATTGCACTGGAATTTTGTAAATAAAGAATAATAATAATAATAATAATAATAATAATCATCCCTACTTGTTTTGATTGTGTGCTGTCAAGTTGACTACTACTCAAACAATGCTATAAACAATAATTCTGAACCTTGCCTTCTCCTGCACCCTCCTCACAATCTCTGCCATATCCATATCCTAATCCATTGTTATGGTCAGTGTGCTAATCCATCTTGAGGGTCTTCCTCTCTTTCAATGACCTACTTTTCTCAGTCTGATGTCCTTTCCAAGGACTGGCACCTCTTGACAAAAATTACGTGAGATAAAGTTGCATCCTCCTTGTCTCCAAGGAGTATCCTGGCTACACATCCTACAAGACAGACTTTTCATTCTTTTGATAGTTCATGGGATTCTCAATATTCTTCACTAACACTACAACTCAAGGGCATAGACTCTTTTTCCAGATCATTGTCCAACTTTCAGATGTATATGAAGCAAATGAAAAAAATCATAGTTTGAATTGCTGTGCCTTAGCCTTTAAACTAATACCCTTGTTTTTTAGCACTTTGGAGAGGTCTTTGAGCAGATTTTTCCAACACAAGTATTTTGAAATTTTTGTTGCATTTCTTTGAGTCTAAATGAGATCAATATTGTTGTTGTTAAGTACCATCAAGTCAAGTATGACTGACTCATCGTGACCCTATGAATGACAGATCTGAACCCCGTCCTGTCTTGTACCATCTTCACACTTTCTGGCACACTAAAGCCCATTGCAGCAGTCACTGTGTCAATCCATGAGGCCAAGGGTCTTTATCTCCTTTGCTGACCCTCCACCCTTCCAAACATCATGTTCCTCTCCAAGGATTAGCCCTTCTTAACATGACAGAAATGTTCCTTCCATTCTTGCCTCCAAAGAGGACTCCAGCTGCACCCTCTCCAAGATAAATTTGTTTGTTTCTTTCCATGGGATGTTCAGTGCTCTTCAACATCATGTCTCAAAGACATCAATTCTTCTTCTGTCATCCTTATTCATTGCTCAGCTCTCAGATGCATAGCAAGTGATTGGAATCAGACCCATCTCAGTCCTCAAGATTTCCTCATGGTATGTTCATAGCAGTAGAATAGCTGGGTCATACTGGATTTCTATTCTTTTTGGATAAATACCAAACTGCCTTCCAGAGTCGTTGTACCATTTTGTAATCCCATGAGCAGTGAGTAAGAGTTCCATATCTCCACATCCTCTCCAACATTTATTGTTTGCTGTCCTGTTAAATTTTGTTACTGCTACTGGAAGGAGATGGTATCTTCATAACATGCAAAAATCTAGAGAGCATTATGTTAAGTGAAATAACTCAGTATCATAAGGACAAATACCGCATAAGACTATTATAGAAATAGAAGTAAAATGCAGATAAAGGGGAAGGGAAGAGGCCCAAGTGGGTGAGGAAGAGGATGAAATAGGAAGAGGATGAAATCACTAGGATAACTGAGTATATTGTTGATTTAAGCCAATGTGTTTCTTGTGACTCATAGTGACCCTATGTACAACAGCTCTGAAGCCTGCCCCATCCTGAGCCAGTCTCAGTGGTTCTGACCTACTTATCCCCATTGCCATAGTTACTGTATAAATCCATATCATTTGGGGTCTTCATTTCCTGAACTATTCATCTACCCTTCTGAGTATGATCTCCTTCTCCAAAGATTGGTGCCTCCTGGCCACATGCTCAAAGTATGTGAGACAAAGCTTCAAATTTCTAGCCTCCAGAGAGAAACTTGTTTTCACCCTCTCCAAGATAGACCTATTTATTATTTCTTATCTTTGTGGTCCATGGTATGTTTGACTCTTCTCCAGCACCACAACTCAAAGGCATCAATTCTTCTTCTTCTGTAATCCTTAGTCATTGTCCGGCTCTCTGATGCATAGTAAGTAATTGTGAAGACCATGGCCTAGATCAGGTGCACCTTAGTGTCTAGACTGACATTGTTACTTCTCAATACTCTGGAAAGGTCCCTGACAGCAGATTTACCTAATGCAATTAGTCTTTTGATTACTTGAATGCTGGTACCAAAAGTGTTGATGTGGAGCCGAGCAAGCTGTAACTGTTAACAACTTCAATCTCTTATCTATCCATCATTGGGCTGCCAATTGGCTCAGTGGTGAGAATCTTTGTCTTATTGATATTGAGCTTCAATCCATGCTGAAGACTACAGTCCTTGACTTTTTGCAGCAGGAGCTTCAGGTCTGCCTCAGTTTCAGCAAGCAAGGTATGCCATCTGCATAACTTAGGTTGTTGATAAGTCTTCCACCAATCTTGACTTCACATCCCTCCTCATAAATCCCAGACTCCTGAATGATCTGTTCTGCACATAGGTTAAAAAGGTATGGAGACTCGATGTATCTCTAATGCACTGATTTTGAACCATGCAGTGTTTCCTTGCTCTGTTCTGACGACTGTCTCCTGGTCCAAGTATAGATTTCACATAAGACCAACCAAGTGTTCAGGAACTCCCATTCTCCTCAAAGTTAGCCACAATTTGTTGTGATCCAGACAGTCAAATGCCTTTGCATAGTTAATGAAACACAGATAGATATCCTGCTGGTACTCTTTGCTTTCTGCCAAGATCCATCTGACATTGGTGATAATGTCTCTAGTGCCATAGCCTCTTCTAAACCCAGCTTGATTTCTAGTAGTTCTCTGTCAATGTACTGTTCCAGTCGTTTCTGGATAATCTTCAACAGGATGTTGTGAGTGATATCCATACACATACATGGAAGACCTGTTAATTACCACTATCATTCAGATTTATGCACCAACAAGAAAGAGCCAAAGAGGAGAAAATAGATGATTTCTATTAACTTGTGCAGTCAGAAATTGTGAACAAGGGAGCTCTGGTGGCCTAGTGGTAAGAAGCTGCGCTGCAATCCTGAAGGCACGTGGTTGGAGGCCACCAGTTACTCCACAAGAGAAGGATGTACAATCTCCTCCTGTGTGATTTACTGTCTCTGAAAACCTGCTGGAGGGTCAGTTATGGATCAGTTTCAACAACTAGAATATTATCTATATCCACCAGATGCTCTGCTGGAGAAGGGGGGATAATCTCCTCCTGTAGCAGTCAAATCCAATTTGAGGGTACACACACAAAAAAAATAATAAAATAAAAATTAAAAAAATGATTGAACATGCAGCCAAGTGCACTGATAATAATGGGTGACTGGAATGCAAAAGTTGGGAACCAGGGAGAAGGATCAGTAGTCAGAAAACATGGACCTGGTGATAGAAATGAGGTTGGGGATAGAATGACAAAATTCTGCACAATTAATGATTTATTCATAGCTAATACCTTTCATGGTGGTGGCATGGTGGACAGTGTTTGGTGGGGCTTCCCGATTAAAACAAGCTTGGAAGCAGCAACTGCATCCACTTCCGAAATGGCTTGCCTCCGGAAACTCTATGAACAGTGCTCAGGTCTTTCATTCATAGGGTCCCTATGAGTCGTCTACAACTCAATAGCACTTATAATAATAACAATGACAACATAGAAAGAGCTATGTTGGCCTAGGGGACAGAAAGTTATGCTACCAAGCCCAATGAGGGTGATTTTAATCAGCGGCCTTCAGGCCTGTTTTAACTTTTTTGTCAAACATTCTTCTAAGTAATATAACACTGGTCTGTGCATTGTTGTACAGAGGTAACTCGTGTTTGCTGTGATGCTTAACACTGTGACACTGATGTGCCAAATGTGATAATGGTTACCCATGGTGGACAGTGTTTGGCGGAGCTTCCCAAATAAAACAAGAATGGAAGCAAGAGTGGCATCCACTTCTGAAATGGCTTGCCTCCAGAAACTCTATGAACAGTGCTCAGGTCTTTGATTCACAAGGTCTCTGTGAGTCATCTACAACTTGACGGCACTTAACAACAAAAACAGCAACAAAAATCCGTTTATAAGAAACATAATACAGGCTATACGCAAGGATTTTACCTGATGGTATGCACAGGAATCACATTGATTACATCTGTGGAGAGAATAGCTGGAGAAGTTCAACATCAGCAATGAAAACCAGTCTAGGTACTGATTGTGGAACAGGCCACCAACTACTCATATGTAAGTTCAAATTAAAGCTAAAGAAGGTAAAATAAAATCTACAGGAATAAAAATTTGATCTTGAGTCTGTCCCACCTAAATTTAATAACCAATTCAGGAACAAGTTTGAGGCCTTGAACACTAATGAATGAAGACTAGATGAGCTGTGGGAGAACATCAAGTATATCATCATGAAGAATGCAAAAGGTCATTACAAAGACAGAAGAAGAAAAGACTAAAATAGATGTCAAAAGAGACTCTGAATATTGCACTAGAACTCTGTGAAGCCAAAGCAAAGGTAAAGAACTGAATAGAAGATATCAAAGGGCAGCACAGGAAGACAAAGCAAAGTATTATAATGAAATGTGCAAAGAACTGGAGTCTGAAAATCAAAAGGGCCATACTCACTTGGCATTTCTTAAGTTGAAGGAACTAAAGAACAAATTCAAGCCTTCAGCTGCAATACTTAAGGATGCTATGGGTAGAATATTGAATGATCCAGAAAGATGGAAGGAATATAGTCACTGTACCAAAAAGAATTGGCTGAAAGAGAAGAATTTCAAGAAATAACATATGATCAAGAGGCAATGATTATGAAGGAATAAGTTCAGGCTGCTCTGAAGGACTTGGCAAAAAAATGAAGCCCCAGGATCTGATGGAATACCAATTGACATATTTCAGCAAACAGACGCTGCCCGGGATGTGCTCACCAGGTTGGGCCAAGAAATCTGGAGGACAACTATCTGGCCCAAGTGACTGGAAGAGATTTGGAACAGAGTTTGGTGGAGGGGGAGGGAAGAGGTGAAAAATTAGGAAAGATCCAATGGGTATCTGAAAAGAAAGGGTAATAATGAGAATAGTAGGCATAGATCAATGAAGATAAATTTTATAAAACACAATGTGAATTTAGGAAAGTGTATATGAATTTTGTATGTAAACCAATATAAAATAAAAATTAAGTTAAAAAACACCAGTGAAGATAGAAGGTCTTACCTTTTTCTTTTATAAATTTTATAAATGTCGATAGTTGTTGAGGGGTTTCAGGTCTTTTGTTCATAGGGTCACTATGAGTCATGCTCACCTTGAGGCAATCAGCAACAACAACAATAGCACATATGTAGTTTAAAATTATTACATTACTTCTGGTATTCATTAAGTATTGAACATTCTTTTTTGGAATAGTCATTTGTTGGCATAGTGGTTAAAGAATTTGGTTGCTAATCAAAAGACTAGTGGTTCTAATTTACCAGCTACTTTAGGGAATAAAATGAAGCATTTTTTCTTCAGTAATATTTGTAAGTACTATGGGCCAATCTATTCTATCCTACAGGATAAAGATGAGTTGGGATAACCTTGACCATGGTGGATTTTGGTTTAGATAACAAGACATCATACATAAAACCCCCAAAGCCTCTATTCGTCCTGTCAAGTTGAATCTAACTCTAAGTGATCTTATTATGTGTTATAATAGAACTATGCTCCATAGATTTTCAAAATAGGATATTTAAAACATTAGATTGCCAAGTCTTTCTTCTAAAGCACCTCTGAGTGGACTTGAACTTTCAAGATTTCAGTTAACAGATAAGCTTGTTAACCATTTACACCAACCAGGAGCACCAATAAGACATCACCCTCCCCTAGTTCTCTGCTCACTTCTCCGGGCTTGCTCATTCTCCACTATCACCTTCAGTCATTGGGGTTCCACAGTGCTAGGTCCTAGGGTCCTACCTAGGCTTTCCCACTCTAAATGCCTCTATTATCCTCGCCCTGTGACTGATGCTCACTCTTACTTTCTGAAGATCAGACATTCCCAATAAATATCCGTTTTGCACACTTCTGTAATACCCACTTTCACTATTTTAATCCAAGTAATTTAATCTTTAAATTATCCTCAAAGCTGTCCTCTGGCACTTTCTCCTCAGAATTCTGTCTGAAAGGATCTTTGAAATACATAAATACTCCTTTACTTAGAGCTCTTCTGTGTTTATCTAGGACTTCGATGACAGAGGCCAGAAGCTTTAGCATACCTATATCCATCCCTTGCCAGCTTCACAACGGGCTCTTCTTCCCCTTCCCCTTTTGTATCCTCTTTTGGATTTTAAGAGCCTTGTGAAATATTCCCACCTGACCAATTCAATTTTTGCAGCATATTCTTACTCTTTTGTTACTACACAGAAAATTTCATCATAAATCCAAAGTATTTAATAGATCCTTTTTTGTAATAATTGTTTTGTACAATTATTTAGCTCATATATAAAGGGACCTCTGGTTGCCGCAGCCCTAAGGCCTGTCTTTAATTGTTTTTGGTGAAACATTCTTCTAGGTGATATAGCCCTGGTGTGTCCACTTGCCTTACAGAGGTAACTTGTGGCTGTGAAGCTGAACACTGTGACACTGACGTGTCAAATGAGATAATGGTTACCCATGGTGGACAGTGTTGGGTGGCACTTCCCGATTAAAACAAACTTGGAAGCAGGAGTGGCATCCACTTCGGTAAATAGCTTGCCTCTGGAAACCTTATGAACCTGGAGAAAGGATGAAAGTCACGCAAGGGTCTAGGACTTTTGTTCATCGGGTCGCTATGAATTGCCTGCAACCCGACAGCACCTAACAACAACAACCGGTTGCCTAATGGTAAGAAATCGCACTGCAATCACAAAGGCACACAGTTTGAATCCATTAGCTACTCCGAGGGAGAAGGATGGGCAATATCCTTCGTGTGATTAACTGCCTCTGAAAACCTGCCAGAATCAACAATGGGTTGGTTCTGACTTGATGGTACACAACAACAACAACAACAACAACATTATGAAACCAGCACTAGAGTTCATATTCATGTACACTTTGATTTTGTGAAGACTTTGGTGTCTGAGTTACTATGACTCTTAGTCACTCTGTGAACAGTAGATCTAAACCTTGTCCTTCCTGTCCTTTACCAACATTACCATCTCTGTCATGACCAAGCCCATTACAGTTACTGTGTCAATCCATTGCTTGAGAATCTTCCTCTCTTTCTCTGACTCTCCATTCTTCCTAGCATGTCTGTTTCTAAGGACTGTCCTGGCCTGACAACATGCCCAAAGTATATGAGACAAAGTCTCACAATCCTTGTCTCTAAGGAATGTCCTGATTGCACTTCATCCAGGACAGACTTGCTTGTTCCTTTGACAGTCCATTGGGATATTCAGTACTCTTCTCCAACTCCACAACCAAAACCAACCGTAGATCCTTCCTTTGTCAGCTTTATTCATTACCCAACTTTCAAATTCATAGGAAGCATTTGAAACACCTTGATATTGATCCAGTACACCATGGTCTTTAAATGGACATCTTTGCTCAACATTTAAAGACATTCTTGACAGCAGATTTTCTCGGTGTAACAATACCTTTTTATTTTTTTGACGACTGACTTCAGCAATGGTCTCTGAGATGATGAGGATGGCACAGAATAGTACAGATTTCAGAATGGCTATTCATAGGGTCAAGTTGAGTTATACTCAACTTGATGGTATTTGACAACAACGAGCTACCATGAAGGCTTTAGGATTTGATCTTCTGCAGCAACTGCTCCAAGTCTTCTTCACTTTCTGCATGCAAAGCTGTATCTTCTTAACACAAGTTGTTCCTGACTAATCCTCCAAAAATTTTTATTGATGCAATATATTGTAGTGGGGAAAACTGGAATATCTTTTGCTAGTGGGATGGATTAATACATTCTAGGCCATCTGTACCAGTGTTTCTCAATGAGATAATTTTATTCCCTCCTACAGTACCACCACAGGACATTTGGTAGCATCTTGGAGACATTTTTTTTTACTATCTTGAATGGAGTATTGGTGCGACTGGCATTTAGTACACAGAGGTAAAAATGTGCCATTCACAAAGCATAGGTAACCCTCACCCCCCAACAAAAAGAATTAAGCAACCCGATGTGAAACACTTTAGAGGCTGAAAAACTATCTATAGACACACATTAATAATACTAATAATTTAAAAATCTACAGCTATAGCAAGATGCCTTTAATGAGGTTTTTCTACAAGTCATTGTTTAATTTGAAAACCAAGATGCAGAAAACTGTGTGTAGTATGACCCTAACCTAACAAAGCAAAACTAAAGAGATCTCTCTTTTTTTATTATTAATTTAGTTCGCTTATTTTTCATTTCAATGAACATCTACAGAGATTTCGAAATTCCATTCAT
>NW_006399885.1:5070723-5080486 GCF_000299155.1 Elephantulus edwardii | reverse complement strand
AATATAATCCACTCTGCAACCCTCATTGCGTACTCCTACGATAAAAATAATGCCCTAAAATATAATACTTTTAGACTATTCTCTCCCCCATAGACTTCAATGCCGTAATCATATCTTAATATACTGACTGTTGGGTCCATGAGCCTTGAATGTGGATCTAAGTGAAGTGAAATCCTTGATAACTGAAATCTTTACTCTGTTTGTCATGATGTTGCTTATGAGTCTGGCTATGAGGAGGTTAAGCATAATCCATGCTGGATCCTGTAGTTGGTCTTTATTAAGTGCTTAAATCTTTTTCATTTTCAGCTAGCAAGATTATGACCGAGTCTTCCTTCAGTCCTAAAGTCACATTCTTCTTCATATCACCCAGCTTCCCAGATTATTTGCTCAGCAAAAAGTTTAAATAAGTATGGAGGAAGGGTCCAATCCCAACACACCCTGATTCTAAAACATACAAACATTAAACTAAAACCTACTGCCATTAAGTTGTCTGACTTGTTCATTCCAACTCTCCATTGAGCTTCTAAGGCTGTAAATCGGTGCAGAAAGAGACTGCCTGGTGGATTCAAACTGCTGGGGAAGCATGGCCTTACAGTTAGTGGTGCAGCTTGCTGAGAACTATGCCATGGGAGTGGTTGTTTAAAACTGTGTAGTATCCCCTTATTCTAGTGTAACAATTGGCTTTCAGTATGAACATAGTTAATTGTGAGGGAATTCACATTATTTTCCTTACTATCCATTAGTTGTTATAAAACACACAATTGAATACCTTTGCATAGTCAGTAAAACACTGGCGAACCATTTAATAGTATTCTCTTCTTTCAGCGTAAATTCACCCAAAATCCTTCCCTCTTCTGAATCCATTTTTAATTTCTTACAGTTCCCTGTCAATGTACTGCTGCCACTGCTCCTGAATTATCTTTAGCAAAATATTACTTGATGATAGAAAAAGAATTGATGCCTTTGAGCTGTGGCACTGAGGAAAGGTATTGAATACACCATGGGCTGCCAGGAGAACAAAGATGCTCATCCTAGAGAGAGGGTGGAATCAGGCTGCTCCTCAGAGGCAAGGGACATCGTGCTTGGAAGGGTGGCGGGACAGCACAAGAGAGGAAGACCCTCAATGAGATGGATTGATTCAGTGACTGGGGTAATAAGGATAAGGAGGTGTGTCAGAGACAGTAACGTTGGCTCAGGATAGAGCAGATTTCAGAGCTGTTGTATATAAAGTCACTATGAGTCGCCTGTGACTCGAGGGCACTTAACAACAACAACAACAACGTATTAATTATACTGTTTTGTAATTTTTATATTACTTTGGGTCATCTCTCAGTGGAATGGGCACAGATATGGATCTCTTCAAGTCTAATTAAGTACTTATTTTCTACATATCACAGAATAGACAAACGAATGCTTCCAATGTTACATCTTTTTGTAGAAACTTCAAAATGAATATTTCTTTACTTCTCAGAGCTTGGTTTTTCTCCAATGCTTTCTGTTTATTCTGGACCTCTTCCTGCAATACCACTTTTGATAATATGACTTTTGATCATATGTCACACCTTGAAATATGTGCGCATTGGTCAATTCATTTTAGTGCATTGACTAGATTCCATCGTCTTCTTTTGATACTTTCTATATTTTTAAAACATTTTGCCCATAATAGAATCCTTCAACATTGGAACTTGTCAAGTAAATTTTTCCTTCAATTCTTTCAGCTTGAGACATGCCCAGCGGCTGCTTCTTTTTTTTTATATCCTAAGTCAAGATTTTTTTCCCCAATTTCATTGCAATATTATGTTTTATTTTCTTTCGCAGTCTTCTATTGAGCTCTTCTACTGCCTTTTGTACTTCCTTATTTCTTCCATTAACTGCTGTCATCTTATCGCAGTGTTGTTGACTCTGAAAACTGACCTCTGGAGGATTTTCAGAAGTGGTAAATTCCATGGGAGGCAATTGCCCACCATTCCTCTCTCAGAACAAAACAATTGCCTTTGGGTTGGCATGCAACTCCCACCCACGAGGCCACTAACATTCCTTTCACTTTACCCTGTTTTCAAAAGCACAATAAAAATATTCCAAAACCAAAAACCCCCACTCCATATATGACTATATGAATTACAACAAATTATGGCTAACACTAAGAATGGGAATCCCAGAATGCTAAATTATATTCATATGAAACCTAGACCACCTACCTGTTGTCCAAATAGAGCAAGGGAATATTGTATGGTTTAAAATTAAGAAAGGTATGTGTTGAGTTCTATCTTTTCCACACATCTACTCAATTTGCATTTGCTAAGCAAATCATTTGAGAAGCTGCACTCTATGCAAAAGAATATGACATCAGGATTGGAGAAAGGTTCACCGACAACCTATGTTATGCAGAAGACACAATATTGCTTGCTGAAAGTGAGAAGAGCTTGAAGCATTTGCTGCAGAAAATCAAAGACTACTACTTTCAATATGGATAACTTTTCAAATTGTTGTTGCTATGTGCCGTGGAGTCACTTGCGACTCATAGCGACCCTATGTACAACATCCCTAAACCCTGCTCTGTCCTGTGCCATTGCACTGCCTCTGACACACTCATCCCAATTACCCCAGTCACTAAATTTGCTATTGTGAACAATGCAGCAATAAACATAGGTGTGCATATATCTGGGTGGCAGTTCTGATTTCTTTAGGGTATATTCCCAGTAGTGGAATTGCTGGGCCAAATGGTGTTTCTATTTCCAACTTTTTGAGAAAACACCATACTGCCTTGCAGACTCCTACCAACAGTGAAAAGTGTTCCAGTTTCTCCACAACCTCACCAGCATTTGTTGGATGGAGAAGCTGTGGTTTATTCACCTAATAGAATACTATGCAGCACTGAAAAACAAGGATCTCATAAAATACTACACAATATGGGTGACCCTGGAGGACGTTATGCTGAATGAAATATCTCAGTTACAAAAGGACAAATACTGCATAAAGCCACTCTTATAAAACAGGACTGGCATGGGGGTTTGGTGGAAGCTAAAAAAAGAGGAGATAAATAACGTACACTGCATTGAAACAGATAAGGGATAGAACTGTTTAAAAAGAATATATTATTAAGTATTATTTGCATGACAACAGTCCAGAATAAGAGCTGCATAGCAAAGTACACTAGGGTGTGAGGGGTTGGGGGGAGGATTGTATAACAATGAAAGAATTTTTTTCCAAGAGAAAGGTGAACTGGGGGTTGGCTAGGGAGGAAACTGCAAAAATGAATGAATGGAAATTTAAGATCTCTATAAACTTTCCTTAAAACCTCAATTTAAAAAAAACAAACAAAAATTCTCACCACTGGACTAATAGGCAGCACCATGATATATGGGGAAAGATTGAAATTGTCAACAATTTTATCTACTTGGATCCACAAACAACACTCTTGGTATCACAGCCATGAGATAGGATGGCATATTGCTTTAAGAAAATCTGTAGTCAAGAATCTCCCCCAATTAATGAGAAACAATGACATAAGTTTGAAAAGTAAGGTGTGCCTGATTCAGGCTATGGTCTTTTCAATCACTTGTTATGTATTTGAAAGCTGGACAATAAATAAGGATGACTGAAGAATTGATGCCTTTGAGTTGTGATGTTCAAGAAGAGGATTGAATATCCCCTGGACTTCCAAAAGAATAAACAGATATGTCTTAGAGAAAGTGCAGCCAGAGTGCTCTTGAGAGGAAAAGGTGGCAAAACTTCATTTTACATACTTTGGGCATGTTCTTAGGATGAGCAATTCCCCAGAGGAGAACATTATGCTTGGAAAGGTGAGGGTCAGCAAAAGAAAGGCAGACTCTCAATGAGAGGGACTGGCACCGTGACTGCAGTAATGGGCTAAAGAATGTCAGAGATTGTGAGGATAGAACAGGATAGGACAGGGTTCAGATCTGTTGTTTATAGGATTACTATGAGTAGTACTTGACTTGAGGGCACCTAACAACAATACTGTTTTCAAAAGAAAGTTTCCAACTCTCTTCTGACATCCATTTTGGTCTTATCTTTCTTTCCCGTCTTTGTAATATTTGGGATATATATATATATATATGTATTATCATTCTAAAGCTCAAATTACTGGGCAGTTACTTGGTTGGAAAATACTTGAGAGGTTTTGTGTCCTTAAATTCAAACCTAGAGAGAGAGAGAGAGAGAAAAGCAAACCCAGAAGAGTTACTTTGATGTATTAAATCCTTCTAAAATAAAACTCCTAAGCAATACTAAATGATTTAGCATCTGGCTGCTTAACTCTTTTGCTAACTACATAATTTAATATTTTTAATTATAAGGACAAAATAAATATGCTTTTATGGCTATTGTTGTTAGGTGCTATCAAGTTGACTACAACTCATAGTGACCCTATAAACAATCTGACATCCACCCTATCCTGTACCATCCTCATCACCTCTGATATGTTTGAGCCCATTGTTACCGTCACTGTGCTGATACACCTTACTGAGGGTCTTCCTCTCTTTTTCTGACCCTCCACCTTTCCAAGCAAGATATCTTTTTCCAAGGACTGATGATAACATGTCCAGATTATGTAAGGTAAAGCTTCACCATCCTTGCCTCTATAGAGCACCCTGAATGCACTTTCTCCAAAATACATCTATTTATTCTTTTATCAGTCCTTGGGATAGCCTGTACTATAACTCTACAACTCAAAGGCATAACTTATTTTCCTCTCTTTCTTATTCATTGTCCAACTTTCAGGTAAAAAGCAAGTATCTGAAAAGACCATGGCCTGAATCTGATGCACCTTAGTTTTTAAACTGACATCGTTGTTCTTAGAGAGATCTCTGACAGGACATTTTCCCAGTGCGACTTGTCTTTTGATTTCATGACTGCTCTACCAAGGCTACTTCTATAGAAGACCTACTTAATCTGCTTGAGAAAATTATAAATTCTCCAAATCTGGAATAAAGTTGACTGAGTTATTTCTCAATTGGCATAATTCACTGCATTCACTTAAATCTTAGGGATGTCATCCTAGTTTATGAACTATAATTTTTTTTGTGTGTGTGTGTGTGTGAGAAAAAGTTGTATTTAGAATTAGACAGCTGGACTCATTTTAGATGATCCCAATTTTGTTGGCAACATCCAAAGCATCATAGTTAGGAGCAAGTTGAACATAAGCCTTCTTCTCTTTATCAGGCATAATCAAAGTGTTGACCTTGGCCACATCAGTGTCGTAAAGATTCTTTACAGCTTGTTTAATTTGGTGCTTGTTGGCCTTGACATCCACAATGAACACAAGTGTGTTGTTATTTTCTATCTTCTTCATGGCTGACTCAGTGGTCAGGAGAAATTTGATGATGGCGTAGTGGTCAAGCTTGTTTCTCCTGGGGGGCGCTCTTCCGGGGGTATTTGGGCTGCCTTCAGAGTCTCAGCATCTTAGGCCACCAGAAGGTGGGTGACGTGCAGATCTATTTTTTTTTTTGGCTGTGGATGCCCTTCAGGATGCCTTCTTTGTCTTTAATGCCTTTGCTTTGACTTCAGTTTTGGGAGGGGTGGGGCTTTCTTCTTCGCTTTCAGCACCACCTTTGTAGAAAGACATGAAGTATAATTTTAAGGACCACTTTGACCTTACAACAGTAAAAAATGACCCAGCCCTGGTACATTTCTATGGAATCTTGTAGAGTTACACCAAGAAGTTGCTTCCTTATAGGAATAAAATCCCATGTTCATTTGTTACCAATTGAGATTGTTCCCAGTTGGATTTGATTTGCACATCTCTCAAGGTCTAATTCCACCTCGGGCAAGTTTCCTATAGTCTTAATTTAGCACCCATTAAAGAGAATGAGAGCAGATGTTTCTATTCCTATCAGCCTAGCAATTCCCCTCACCAGACAAATTGGCTCTTGATGTGTTTATGCAAAGAGTGCTTGAAATAATGCATCATAACTTAATAGAGAAGAGAAGGAAATACGTTTTGGAAAACAATAAATCTAGCTAAAACTAAGGAGGTATCATTTTGTAGATTGTGAACAGAACTGGCACTTTGATCCTTGTGAAGTGTTGATACATGGTAAATGGAAAACAAACCCTTAATCTTGTTAGAAAAGTTTCTCTCTGTAAAAATTTGAAAGCACATATCATGGTGCTTTATTTAACAGTGTTCAGTATTTGGAAGCAAAGAAAACCATATTCCAGTCCATGGTCTGTCTACAGTAAGTTTTACATTCGTGAGACTGTTATGTCCATTATCTACGTTTAAATTTTTCAAAATCTGTAAAATATAAAGCTATGTAATCTCTGACTTTCAATTACCATTTATTATATTTATTAAGTGAAGTAGAAACTCCTTAATAAATGTTGTTGTTGTTGTTTTGTACTGTCGAGTTGGAACTGACTCAGCTGACACTCCAGCGGGATTTCAGAGGCAATAATTCATCTGAGAAGAACAGAAAGGATCAATACATAAGTCCCAGTAATTATTACGTTTTTACTTACCTTAACACAAGATATTATGAAGGCACTGTGATATATGGAGTTCGATTATTTTGTGATCTGGTGACGTGGTCCAGAGACATGGATTGCTAACCCAAACGTGATACCTCTCTGGTTATTCAGATCCACCAGCAACTCCGAAGGAAAAAGATGGGTAAACTTTCAGGCAATTTACAGCCTCTAAGTTTGTTGTAACTCATCATCCGTGAGTGAGTGAGTGAGTGAGAGGTAGTTTAACTATTAGTTGGGTTTTTTGTTTGTTTCTTTACAAAGTTATTTTTAGCAGGGATATCTTTAAGTTGTTTTATTGTTAGGGAATTTTTTTAAAAAAATTCATTTCATGAGCATTGTCATACCTTCTAAAATACATTGACATAGTATTCTTGCATATCATTGAGTTGACTGTAATTCATGATGGCCCAATGTGTCAGGGTAGAAGTGGCTCAAAGCAGACGGTTTTCTAGACCAAAATTTTCATGGGAGTAGAAAACCAAGCCTTTCTCTGAAGGAGGCATGGGTAAGTTTGAAACACTAACCTCTCTGTTAACAGCCAGTAGCTTGTTGTTACACCACATGACTCTTTATTGGTGTAAACCCAAACTCACTGTTATGACTAATTTGGAGTTCAAATTGATCCTGTAAGACAGAGTAGAACTGCACCACAGGGTTTCCAAAGTTGTCATTTTTATGGTAAACAGATTGCCAGTCATATCTTTCTCTAGAGGTGTGGTTGGTAGGTTCACACCACCCACCTTTGGATTAACAACTATGTTCTTAACCACAACATCATCCAAGATCCTTATTGGGATTGGTGGGGTTGTTGTATGTCACCAGGTCAGAACTGCTTGATAGCTGACTCTCCAAGAGGCTTTCAGAGGCTGTAAACTGGATGGAAGGAGATTGTCTATCTTTCTCTCATGGAGCAATTAGTGGATATGAATCAAACTACTGGTTAAGTTGTTGTGCACCATCAATTTGTAATTGACCCATAGGTGACTCTCCAGTGGGTTTTCAGAGGCAGTAGATCAGATGAGAAGAGATTGTCTATTTTTCTTTCAAGGAACAACTGGTAAATTAGAATCACACACCTTTGAGATAGTGGTGCAATTTCTTACCACTAAGCCACTAGTACTCCCTATAGGCATAGTCAAGGCAAATTAAACTCATAGAGACCCTATGAACAATAGATCTTCATCATATGAACTGCTCAGATCAGACATCTCAGCCCCTTCTCTCATCCCTTCAATTTTTATCTTACAGGAGCTTAGTTACACAGTAAAAAAAAAAAAAAAAAAAAAGATGGGCCCATTTTTTACCATATTACCTAGACTGGATTAGTGCGACTTTTCCTGATAGTTCTTACAGTTGGATTTGACGGAATCAGGAAAGTCTTCTCTTGGTCACTAAGGTCTAAAGGCATATAACTTACTCAGTGTTAGAAATAATGTTTATTGACATATGGGGGGAAATCTTCAATGATAAGAGCAGAATAGAACTGATATGCTGGGACAAGCTGATACAAAAGATGTCATTTTGTGGTATTCATGTCCCCAGGGCTCTTTATCTGTGACTCAAACACAAAACCCTCAAAAATATCATTGCTCTAAAGTAAAAACTGACTCATAACTCGTTCTCCACGGGGTTTCTGGAGGCTGTAAATGGCACCGGAGGAAACCAATCATCTTCCTCCTGTGGAATTGCTGATGTATTTGAACCACCCAGCAGAGAGCTGCCACCTTTGGGTTAGCTCGATAATTTCCTAGGGATTATGCCATCATAGACTTGCTGCTATAGTTTGAGGAAGTGATCTATAGTTTTTTCTGGACATCCCAGGTATTTTTTTTTTTTTGCTGGGCAGAATACCCAGCAGAGGCTTTTATTTGATTTTCCATTTCTTTCATCATATCATTGATCCTTGATCCATATGATCCTTGAATATTATCTTGAATTAAATGAATTAAATTTGGGCTCCTTCTTTTCTATTTTAGTTTTGTTAAAAATATACACAATAAGAACATATTAATTTCAAGTAACAAATGCTGGCGAGGTTGTGGAGAAACTGGAACCGTTACTCACTGTTGGTGGGAGTGTAAAATGGTGCAACCACTGTGGAAGGCAGTATGGTGTTTTCTCAGAAAGTTGCAAATAGAGATTCTATTCGACCCAGCAATTCCACTACTGGAAATATACCCCAAAGAGACCATAACTGACATCCAAGCAGATATATGCACACCCATGTTTATTGTGGTTTTGTTCACAATAGCAAGGAGTTGGAAACAATCTAATTGTCCATCAACAAATGAATGGATAGAGAAGCTGTGGTATATCCACACAGTGGAATACTATGCTGCATTGAAAAACAAGGAACTCATACAATAATATTCAAAATGGGTGAGCCTGGAGGACATTATGCTGAGTGAAGTATCTCAGTCACAAAAGGATAAATACTTCATGGTTCCACTGTTGTAAAGCTGGACTGACCTCAGGATTAGGAGCAGAATGAGAAGGATGGGTTCAATAATGTATACTGCATTGAAACAGATGAGGGAGAATCTGTTTAAGAGGGAAAATTATTAGGTATTTTTGTCATGACAGGAGTCCAGAGCAAAGGCTGTATAGTGGAGTGGACCTTGGGGGAAAGGACTGTAAAACAACGAAAGGATTTTTCTTTTACTTTTCCAAGAGGGTAGTGTACTAGAGTGGAGGGTTGGAATGGGAGAAAAGTAACAATGAATGAATGGAAATGAAAAAAAATTATTTGAAGGGGGAAGCATAAATATTTGTAATGTAATGTGACTATTAAGCAAAGTGAACAAATATATCTATTTTATTATTCTCTAGAAAAAAAGACTACCCCTGAATTAGACACACCTTTGTCTTCAAACTGAAAAAAAAAATACAAAATAACACATTAATTTACATACAATTCAGTGGCATTGATGACATTTTTCAAAAGTTCTTCCCATCTTTTTCTGTGTGGATGTTCTCCAATTAATATAAACTCATTGCCCCCTCTCCAGTCTTTGACTTCTAGTTATTTTGATCTTAAATAAGTTTAGACTTTTATTTGCCACCTGGACAATCTTTTTTTAAATTTTTTTTTCACCTGGAAAAATCTTAACAATTTCTTTCATATTTTATGGAAAGAAAACTTATATGTCAACCATAAGAATCAGTTATTTTAAATGCTATAAAATGGTATCATCCAGGAAGAGTGCAAATGGTCATTACAAAGACAGAAGAGGAAGAAAAGACCAAAATGGATGTCAGAAGAGACTCTGAA
>NW_006399885.1:5055892-5068853 GCF_000299155.1 Elephantulus edwardii | reverse complement strand
AACAACAACAACAACAACAACATATTCCATTTCTAGCTCGTTTTAAACAACATTGTTTCTTTTGTTTTTCCTCCCATCAGTGTAGTTACGTGGCTCATTTAGTGTCTTTTTTTTTTAACCTAAACTAACATAAAGTAAAACTCATATCACTCTGGTATATTATGAAAAAGTTTTTTGGGAATGCGATGTTGAAATTTTGATTATATCTATATCTATAGCACTATGTCTATAATTTCATGTCACTCTATCTTCCTCCTAGCCTATATTTTTATCAAGATGAATATCAGTGTTTATATATATTATACCTATGTTTAATCCTTTCTCTTCCTAGTAATTTTCTCTGTGAAAAAAAATTAACACATTATTCTGAGCTTATTTTGTTGTGTAGATGCATTCATCTAGCTATGTTCTGACAGATATAATAATTTGACATTTTTTATATTGTCTTCTGAATGATTCTGAATAATTCATGCACTTCTAGACTATTCCATAGACAACACATCTATTTAGGTGAAATACTGCTGTTCACAATGGCTCTGAAGCAGAGGCTCTTTGCTGTTGAACTTAGTCAAGTCTATTTGAGTATTGAAAAAATGAGACTTGATGCTATGGTTTGAGAAAATGATCTATAGTTTTTGCTGGATTGCCCATATATTATTCTTTGCTGGGCAGAATACCTGCTTTTATTTGACTTTCCATTTGTTTGATCATATCATCAAATAAGAAACCTTTTTAGAACACAATTGTGGAGGCAATCAATATACCTTCCTTGGATTGCCGAAAAGTTTATGAAAATGTCTTAAGATAATAGATAAAAATCTTTCAGACTTCTCAAAGTAACAAGCTGCTCTAAACTTGATGATGTCCTAGTCAACCTTAACAATTGCAGGGCTTTAGAGATTTGTTGGTCTGGAGACTGTATAGAGATAATTTAGAAATTATAACAATAGTGGGAATTAAAGAACAGGGAGACCAGGCACAATTCAGAAACTCAGGGAGAGCAATAATGAGCATGAAACTTTATGCTAAATTTGAAAGCATGAAGCAAGGGGAGATTGCACACAGAACAGCCAAAGAAAATACTCTGGCAAGATGTATTTATTCAAATAATTAGGAAAAAAAATCAAGATTGATTTAATATCTATAATTGTAACCATTGCATAAATTACTTGATTTTGCTAAAATTTTCATTCCTTAAAATATGATAATCTTCTAGTCTGGGATTTTCAGTGGCTTCTTCTGATGGGAGAGGATGGGAAGTCTGAGCTAGACCACCAAACCTTCCTTCAAGGGGTTTCTTAGTGCATTTGAAATCTCCGTGCTGCTCTTTTCTTCCTCCCTCAAATGAGTATTTTCTTGTGTTATTGTTCGCCTTACCATTGTTGTTGTTATGTGTCATCAAGTTACCTGCAACTCATTGTGACCATATGTTCAACAGCTCTGAAGCCTGCCCTGTCCTGAGACAGTCTCACTGACTCCAGTACACCTTTACCCATTGCCCCAGTTACTATATCAATCCATCCCATCCAAAGTCTTCCTTTCCTGTCCTGTCCTTTCACTCTTTCAAGCATGATGCCCTTTTCTAAGGACTGGTGCCTCCTGGCCATGTGCCCTGAGTATGTGAGATGAAGATTCAAAATCTGCACCTCCAAGGGGAAATTTGGTTTTACCCTCTCAAAGTCAGACTTATTTATTCTCCTAGAGGTCCATGGTATGTTCAATACTCTTCTCCAGCACCAGGTTGTACCAAGAAACTATCTAGTCAACTTACTGGAAAAGATTCATTTTTATTCCCATTCCAGAAAAAGTTAATCTGACAGAGTATGAAAATTATCAGACAATATCATTAATATCACATGGAAGCAAGATTCTGCTGAAGATTATAAAAAACCAATTGGAACAGTACATCAACAGAGGACTACCAGAGATGCAGGCTGGTTTAGAAGAGGCCATAGCTCTAGGGACATTATAGCCAATGTTAAACAGATCTTATCAGAACACAAAGAGTAGCAGAGGAATGTCTATCTGCATTTCATTGACTATGCAAAGACATTTAACTGTGTGAATCACAACAAATTGTGGCTAATCTTGAAAAGAATGGGAATCCCCCAGCACTTTTTTGTGCTTATGCAAAACCTATACTTGGACCAGGAGGCAGTCATCAGAAAAAATCAGGAAACGTGTACACTAGGGGTGCATCCTATCTCCATACCTTTTCAGCCTAGATGTGGAACAGATCATCCAGGAGGTTGGGCTTTATAAGGAGGACTGTGGCATCAGGATTGGAGGAAGACTTATCAACAACTTGCATCAAGCAGATGACACAATCTTACTTGCTGAAACTGAGGGGGCCTGAGGTATTTTCTGGAGAAGCTCAACATCAAGCAAAGATTCTCACCACTAGGCCAATTGGTAACATGATAGACAGAAAAGAGATTGAGATTGTTAGCAGCTTCAGATTGCTTGTCTCTTCAATTAACAGGCTTGGTACCAGCAGCCAGGAAATCAAAAGACAAATGGCATTGGGAAAATCTGCTATCAGGGACTTCACCAGAGTACTGAAGAGTAATGATATCAGTCTAGAGACTAAGGTATACCTGATTCAGGCTATGATCTTTATAATTACTTGCTATGCATCAGAAAGCTGTTGAATGACTAAGGATGACAAAAGAAGAAGAATTGATGCCTTTGAGTTGTGGTGCTGGAAAAGCGCATTGAACATACCATGTACTGTTAAGAGAACCAGCAATCTGTCCTAGAAAGGGTCAACCCATATTGCTCCTTGGAGGCAAAGATTTTGAAGCTCTGTCTCACCTAATTTGGGCATGTTACCAAGAGAGACCAGATTTTAAAGAAGGACATCATGTATGGAAGGCTGGAGGGACAACCCAAGAGAGGAAGACCCTGGATGAGATAGATTGACTGAGTGACTGGGGTAATGGTGTTAGGTGTATTAGATTCAATGAAATTGGTTTAAGATAGAGCAAGTTTTCAAGCTGCTGCACAAAAGGTTAATATGAGTCCCAAGTGATTCAATAGCACATCATAACAACAATAGGTCAACAGTTTGCACCATATAGGGCTTCTTTTCATGAACTAAGATAATATTATTTATCTCCTAGAATGAGTACACAGGATGGCTCCAGTGATGGATTTTAAGCAGAGCATAAAGTGATGTTGTTGTTGTTATGTGCCATCAACTTGTCTGTGACCTATAGTGACCCTACATGAATTTTGAACTCTGAACTCTGCCCTATCCTGAGTGAGTCTCACTATCTCTAACATACCTAGCCCAATTACCTCAGTTACTGTGTCAATCCATCTTTTCCAGGGTCTTACCTGTGCTGTCCCTTCTCCCCTATAAGCATGATGACTTTCTCCAGGAACTGGACCCTCCTGGCAACATGTTCAAAGTATGTGAGACAGAACTTCAAAATCCTTGCCTCCAAGGAACAGGTTAGTTTCACTCTAAGACAGACCTGTTTGTTCTCTTGACTGTCCAAGACTCTGATAAATTTTTAAAAATAATTCATTCTGCATTTTAGGAATGAATGGATATATAGAAGAGCAAGACTAAATGAAGGGAGCTCTGGTGGCTGAATGACAAGAAGCTACTCTGCAACCCAGAAGGCATGCTGTTCGAATCCAGCAGCTGTTTCAGTTCCCATTCAATGGTACACAATAACAACAAAAAGGCCAAATGAAATATCAGTTAAGATAACTTCATAGCTACCCAGGCAAGAAGTGATGACAATAGGAAAAGAGTTGATAGATAATAAACATTGTATTGAAACAGATGAAGGAGAGAACTGTTTAAAATAAATATATAATTAGGCATTATATGTAAGACAGTGGACCAGAATAAGAGGTACATTGCAAAAAGAATTGGGGAAAGGAGGGTGAAGGGAGGGAGGGAGGACACTGTGTAACAAAGAATGATTTTTTTTTTTAATAAAAGAAAGTACACGGGGGAGGGGGAAGAAAGAGGGAAGGAGAAAAGTGTGCAACAACAAATGAAGGAAAATCCAACTTTTCTGTAAATTTGCATTAAAATCACACTTAAAATAAAAAGTTAAAAAAATAATGATGTAGACCAAGATAAAAATAGCTATATAAATGGATTGATAAATAAATAAAGAGTTGAAATATTAGGTTACATATAATAGTACATGAAGATTACCAGGAAAGGAACAATGTGAAATTGATTCATCTTTTTTAGTTTTACTATGTTGATTCTCATTCTGGGTATGTTGGCAGCATTATGATAGACAGTGAAGAGATTGAGATTGTTAACAGCTTCAGTTTGGTTGGCTCCGCAATCAATACTCTTGGTACTAGAAGGCAGGAAATTGAAAGGCAAATTTAATTGGGAAAGTCTGCTGCCAGGGACCTCTCCAGAGCACTGAAGAGCAATGATGTCAGTCTGAAGACTAAGATGAGCCTGATCCAGGGCATAGACTTTGTAATTATTTACTATGCATCAGAAATCTGGACAATGACTAGGGATGATGAAAGGAGAATTGTTGCCTTTGAGCTGTGGTGTTGGAGAAGAGTATTGAATATATCATGCACTGCTAGGAGAACAAACAGGTTCATCCTAGAGAGGGTGAAACCAGGCTGCTTGTTGAAGGCAAGGATTCTGAAGCTTCATCTGAAAAACTTTGGGCATGTTGCAAGGAGTGACCAGTCCTTGTAGAAGGGCATCTTACTTGGGAGAATGAAGAGACAGCACAAGAGAGGAAGGCCCTTGATGTGATTGATTGATTTGGTGACTGGGATAATAGGGTATTGTCAGAGACAATAGGTTGGCACTGGATAGAGTAGGGTTTAGTGCTGTTGTACACAGGGTGGCTATGAGTTGCAAGTGACATAATGGCACATAACAATAACAACAACAGCATTGTTGCTAAGGGAGCTCTGGAGGTCTAGTGGTAAGAAGGTATACTGCAATCCCAAAGGCATGTGGTTCAAATACATAAGCTGCTCTACAGAAGAAGGATGGGCAATCTCCTCCTGTGCGATTAACTACCTCTATAAACCCGCTGGAGGGCTGAGTATGAGTCGGTTCTGACTTGAAGTCATAAAACAACATTATTACTTAAGACATTACCATGAGAATATTCATTTACAACAACATATACTGCTTATTTCATAGTTTCTGTAGATTGGTAATTAGAATTAAGGCTAGAGACACCCCAATTAGCACTTCATTCATTTCTGGGGCGTGAGTCATCCCCTCCCCCATGAATCTTTTGATGCTTCCTTCGTTGGATTGAGTCACATTTCCCTTCATATTCTGAGGTAGACATGCATGTGTTATCAACCTCAAGGAAACCTAGCCATGCCCACTGAAGAACAAATTCAAATCTCCTTTTGTAATACTTAAAGATTCTATGGGTAAACTCTTGAATAATGCTGGAAGAATCAAAATATGGAGGAAAGAATACACAGAGTCACTGTACCAAAAAGTTGACATCGAACAGTTTCAGGAAGTAATATATGATCAAGAATTAATGGTATTGAAGAAAAAGGTCCAAAATGTACTGAAAGCATTAGAATGAAATAAGGCCACTGTGGGATATAGTTCTAGAAGTAGTGCGCCAAGATTGCAACAATGTTAATGAGAAGAATCCAATGTAAACATTCATTAATAACTAGAATGTGCAATACACGAAATATAGAACAATTGGAAGTTGTAATGGAATGCAAAAAGATTGACATTCTAGGCATTAGCAAGCTGAGATGCACTGGCACTTGCCACTTTGACTCATGCAATCATATAATCTATTATGTCAGGAATGAACAACTGAGGAATAAAAGCAGTGAAATCATAGAAAAAAGTTTCAAAATCTATCATGTGTACAATGCTGTGAGTGATAGGATACTATCAATACACATACAAAACAAATCTGTTAATTAAATTATTATTCACATTTACAAACCAGCAACTAAGGCCAAAGATGATGAAACTGAGGATTTCTATCAACATCTGCAGTCAGAAATTGACTGAAAATACAATCCAGTATCATTAATAATAATTGGTGACTGGAATGCAAAAGTTGTAAACAAAGGAACAGAAATTACAAAATTAGTGACAGAAATGGAGAAGAATGATTGAATTTTATACAATGAATGATTTATTCATTACAAATACCTTCCTTACAAAATGCAAGAGGCTGCTATACACATGAACCTAACTACATCTGTGGAAAGAATTGTTGGAGAATCCCAATAACAGCAGTCAAAACCCAAGCAGGTGCTGACTGTGCACCAGCCCACCAATTATTCATGTGCAAGTTCAAACTGAAGCTGAAGAAAATGAAAATCAGTTCACAAGAACTAAAATGTGACCTTAAGTCTATTCCACCTGAACCTAAAAACCATCACAAGATCGGTTTCTGGTATTGAACAATAGTGGTTGAAGACCAAATGAATTGTGGGACATAAAAGATATCAATCATGAAGAAAGCAAAGACTATTACAAAGGCAGAGGAGAAAGAAAAGGCAAAAATGGATGTCAGAAGAGACTCTGAAAATTGCATTATAGTGCTGAGAAAACAAAACAAAGGAAAGATATGCAAAAGTAAAATAGATGAACAGATATCAAAGGGCAGCATGAGTAGACAAAGCAAAGCAATGTGCAGAGAGCTGGAACTGGAAAACAAATGGTGAAGAATTCCCTGGGCATTTCTTAAACTGAAAGAACTGAATGACAAATTTAAACCTCCAGTTGTAATACTAAAATAAGTCATAGACAACATCTTGAATGATTCAGAAAGCACGAAAAGGAGATGAAACAATGAGTGAGTCACTGTACAAAAAAAAAAAAAGGCAGACACAGAACCACTTCAGGAAGCAGCATATGGTCAAGAAACAATGGTCACAAAAGAAGAAGTTCAAGCTGCACTGAAAGCATTAACAAAAAAATAAGGCACTAGTTATCTATGGGATATCAACTGACCTGTTTCAATAAACAGATGTAGCCTTATATGTGCTCTCAAAGCCACTGGGTGGGTTTAAATAGGCAACCTTTGTGTTAGTATCTCAGCCCTTAACCATTGCACTTTGAAGGTTCTTTATAATCAGGGTGATGAAGCCCTAACAAAATGAGCTGGGAAGTGCATTCTCATTATCTCTTCTCTGAAAGAATGTGTGTACAATTAGCATGAATAACCTCCTAAATGTTTCATAGGCTTCATTATAAAGTTAGTGGATCTTTAAGTATTTATCAATGCTTACTTCCCCTTGGCATGCTTGGAAGATCTGAAACTGTAGGTAAAGAACCTTTAGTAACAGAAAATAAAGTCTACTTTTGCTTCAGCTCTTCCCACTGGAAAATGTGTCCTCAGATCAATTATTAAGTCATGCCATTTTGTCCTCGAAATAGTCTGATGTTTATTAGGTGTTGATTACATGCCGAATGAGCTCTGGTAGCATAGTACATGTCATGTTGTGCTGCTAACTGAAGAGACAGTGGTTTGAATTCACTAGTCACTCTTCAAAAGAAAGATAGGCAGTTTCTTCCCGTTAAAGATTTGTCATCTCAGAAACCCATGGAGTGTCATCATGAATTGGAATCAACTTGAGAGAATTAGATATGGTTTCAGTCTTATTCTGTATAATGCACAAAGGTACTTCCCACCCACCCCCCACCCCAGTACTGTTAAGAGAATTTTTATAGATGGAGAAGAGAGTGAGATTGTTAATTTCAGCCTGCTCAGTTCCACAAACAACATTCTTGGCACTAGCGGTCAGAAAATCAATAAATAAATTGCATCAGGGAAATCTGCTGTCAGGGACCTCTCCAGAGTGCTGAAAAGCAAGGATATCAGTCTAAAAGACAAAGGTGCCCCTGATACAGGCCATGGTCTTCACAATTACTTGCTATGCATCAGAGAGCTGGACAATGACCAAGGATGATAGAAGAAGAAAATGATGCCTTTTAGTTCTGGGTGCTGGAGAAGAGTTTTGAACCAAGAGGACAAACAGGTCTGTCCTGGAAAGGGTGAAAGCAGGATTTCCTTAGAGGCAAGGATTTTGAAGCTTCGTCTGACATACTTTGGGCATGGTGTCAGCAGGGTCCAGTCCTTAAAAGAAGAACATTTTGCTAGGGAGAGTGGAGGGACAGTGGAAGACCCTGGATGAGATAGACTGACACAGTAACTGGGGTAAAGGGTATAGGTGTGCTACAGAGAATGAGATTGATTCAAGGTAGGGCAGAATTCCACTGTGCACAGTGTCTCTATGAGCTGCAGTCAACTCGATGGCACATAAAAACAACAAATCTCTTCTAATTCCTTATGCAAACTAGCAGAGTTCCTATTTTTACTGAAGAGAAATCTGAGGCACAGAGAAGTGAAAAATTCTACAGCTGTACAGTGGTAGAGTCAAATGTCAATCCCAGATAGACTCAGAGGTTGTTGTTCCATACAGCCAACCAACAACTTGCCATAACGTTGACTTAGACTTAACTCATGGCTAGTCTGACTCGTATGGACCCGTTCTCAAGGTGACCCTAAGTGTTTCAGTGTAGAGCTGTGCTCCATAAGGGTTTCAATGGCTGGATTTTGGAGGTAGATGATCAGGGCTTTATGCTGGGGCATCTCAGAATGACTGGGACCTTTACCCTTTTGACTTGTAACAACCAGAGGCATTCCTCATTAGCTTTATTTCTTAGTAATGTCACATATGTTGCATTTAGACTGTTTTCCCTTTTTGTCTCTATTAAATCAACTTCTCTGAATACTTATTTCCTATCTTCTTCAACTTCTAATATGTATAGTCAGATTCTCTCTGATTAATGCTTTGTTCAAAGTCTGTATTTTGATATACAGTGCTTTCATCCTCATTCATTTCTGAATACTCTGTAATTTCAATTTTGATTTTATCTTTATCCAAAGAGTTCACTGGGAGAGTGATTTCAGGTTTCTAAGCAGAAGGTTCTTTTAGGTCAGCCTTTTGTTGTTTACTGTCTGGGTCTGTGCCATTGTAATCAGAACTTGAGTGGTATAATTTTGCATTTAAGACTTTATTTAGAATATTTTTTTGTAACCTAACATCTGGTTAATTATTGTAAATGCTTTATAATCTTTTGAAAAAATTGCAAATTTTCTTATTGTTTGGTACATAACTTTATCAAGTCAAATCTGATACTTGAGCTGCATTCTCTGTGTTTTCCTATTTCCCCCAGTTGATTTGTCATTTTCTCAGAGGCTTTTATGTATTCCTTCCTAATTCTGGTCTTGTCAGGGTCTCTTTGTATTTTTGAAAGTGTTTGTTCTATTTATTCCATGCTTTATTGTTTAGTACATAAATTTTCTTCTTTTCTTGATGAAATGTACATTTTATCACTGTGGGGTTTCCAAGCAAATCTTCATTCTTAATGCAGTTGCCTGGCATATTGTCCATCTCTTTATTTTCAAATGTCCATGTCTTCAAAGTACTGAAACTATGGATGTCACTTTGAGGACTAAAATGTGCCTGGCCCAAACCATGGTGTATTTGTGAAACCACCTGAAGACACATGGTTCACATCCACCTCTACAGGTGAAAGATGGGCAATCTGCTCCTAGGCAATTTACTGCCTCTGAAAACGCACTGGAGGGTCACCTATGAGTCGATTCCAGCTCAGTGGTATCAAACAACAACAGCAACATACACTTGAGAAAATTGGACAATGAGTAAGGAAAACCAAAGAAGAATATACATCTTTGAATTATGATTTTGGTGAAAATATTAACTATACCATGGTCTGCCAAAGGATAAATAAGCCTGTCTTGAGAGAAGTTCAAGAATGTCCCTTAGAAGCAAAGATGATAAGACTTCTCATATACTTCTTTTTGTTTGTTTGTTGTTGTTTTATTTTATTTTATTATTATGAATTTTAGTGAACATTTACAGAGATTTTGGATTTCCATTCATTCATTATTGCACTTTTCTCCCTGTTCTCCCACCCCCAGTTCGCTCTTCTCTTTGAAAAGTAAAAGAAAATTTCCTTCATCGGTATATACAATCCCCCCCGCACCACCTCCCCACCCTGAGTATACTCCACTCTGAAACCTTCATTCTGGACTCTTATGATAATCATAATACCCTATAATATATTGCTTTTAAACTATTCTCTCCCTCATCCATTTCAATGCAATATACATAATTTATCCAGTTTTTCTCCTTCTTACTCTAACCCTGATGTCAGTCGCATTCTACAGCAGTGGCACTATGCAGTGTTTGTGTTATTAAGAGGGACAAATTCTTCAAAAAGGACATTATGCTCGGAAGGTAAAGGGTCAGCAGAAAAGAGTAAGCCTTTCCATGAGATGGATTGATACAATGTCTGCAACAGGATTTAAGCATAGTAGGGGTTGTGAAGATGGTTCAAGATCAAGTAGTGACTCATTCTTTTGTGCTTAGGATCTTGATGAGTTGACTTGATGACATCTAACATCAATACTATAGAATATTACTGCCTTAGCATGTCATGCTCCATACAGTTATCTATAGCTTATCCACTGCAGTCTCTAGGGAGTCCCTCATCAACAGCCCTGAATTCTGCTCTATCCTGAGCCAGTCTCACTATCTCTTACACACTTACCTTTATTACCCTAATTACTATGTCCATCCATTTCATCTAGGGTCTTCCTCAACTCTTCCAAGCATGATGTTTTTATCCTAAGACTTGTTCCTCCTGGAAACATGCCCAAAGTATGTGAGATGGAGTCTCAAAATCCTTGCCTCTAAGGAGCAGCTTGGTTTCACGCTCCTTTGGACGAACCTGTTTGTCCTCTTAACAGTACATGATATGTTCAGTACTCTTCTCTAGCACCCATACTTACAGACATCAATTCTTCTTCAGTCATCCTTAGTTATTGTCTAGTTCTCTGATGCACCGCAGGTAATTGTGGAGATTGTGGCCTGGTGCAGTCTCTAGACTGACATCGTTGCTCGTCAGCACCGTGGAGAAGTCCCTGACAGCAGATTTTCCTAATGCAATTTGTCTTGATTTCTTGACTGTTGGTGCCAAAAGTGTTGATTGTGGAACTGAGCAAGCTGAAATTATTAACAATCTCAATCTCTTTATTATCTATCATGATGCTACCAATCAGCCCAGTGGTGTGAATCTTTGATTTTTTGATGCTGAGCTTCAACAAGCAAATGTGTTATCTGCATAATAAAGGTTGTTGATGAATCTTCCTCCAGTTCTGATGCCACATTCCTCCTCATAAAGTCCTGGCTCTTGAATGATGTGTTCAGCACACAGACTGAAAGGTATGAAGACCGGACACATCCTAGATGCACTCTTTTTTCTGATTTTGAACCCTGCAGTGTTTCTTTGCTCTGTTCTGACGAGTGCCTCCTGGTACAAGTATAGATCTTGCATGAGCACAATCAAGTGTTCTGGGATTCCTATTCTTCCAAAGGTTAGGCACAATTTTTTGTGATCCACACAGTCAAATGAAACCTTCAAATTTCAAAAAAGAGCTTCTTATCTCCCTCCCAGTAAAATCTGAAGTTCCTTATCTTGACCTGCAGTGCACACTATGAGGTGGCCTTATTGTCCACCTATGTCATGCTCATTCTGCTGAGGTCATGTTTGTTCTTGGATTTTCCTAAAACAATCCAAGCAAACTGCAGCTTCTGAACATTATTTCCCTCTCTGCCTGTGTTCATGGGCCCTGAGTAGTCCCAACACTAGCTCTCTAACTTTATGTAAGTTTCTGCTCAGTTGTCACCTTTCTTGACAACCCTGTTTAATCACAATCTCCTGGTGTCTCTAGCTCTTTCATGAGATTGGTTTCCTCATTCAATGGGACATGACTTGACATGATAAAGATTTATTCTCTACTAAAATTTAAACTCCGAGGTGGCAGTTTTTGTTGTTTGTGTTTCTTACTGCAGCACTTCAACTGTCTGATGAGTGGTCAATGTCATTTTTAATTCATTAATGAAAATATTCATTGATGTTACTATTGCTACATTTTATATGGTTGTCATTGTGGTTAGTTGCCATTAAGTTGTGCAACCTCTTGCCTAACAGAATAAAACACTACTCAGTCTTAACATTATTGCCATGGTGGATCAAATATAGCCCCTTGTGATCCATAGTGTTTTCATTAGCTAAATTTTTGGTCAGGTCTTCAGACCTATCTTCCTTGTCTGCCATTGTCTGGAAGCTCCACTGACACTTGTTTTGCATCAGGTTGCTGTATATACAGTTGAGTCAAACTGACTCATAGCTGGCTGTCCAGTGAGTTTTTAGAGGCAGTAAATTTCATGGGAAGAAATTGTCCTTTCTCCTGCAGTGTAGCTGGTGGGCTAAAATAAAATACATGACTCCTCACCACTAAGCCACCAGAGCTCCCTGTTGTGCACAACAGTACCAGGAGAGTCTTCATTGACAGATGAGTGGTGACTCTACCTGAAACACATTGACTTAGACTCAAACCCAGATCCCCCATCTGGAAGCATTCTCCCATGGAATTGTCTATGCTTCTATGTAGAGTGAAGTATATTGAGAACATGGACAGACATATGTCAGGAAGTATGGATACTCATGACCACCACTGACTGACACTTGAAAGGAAGTTATGCTCATCACTGCACCACCAATGCTAATTGTTCCTTGGGAGGGGTAGCTCTCTCAGCAGAACGGGGCATGTTGGGAGCTCTGTACCTACCTAGATTCACTAGGAGCACTTTGCAGCCAGCCACAGTCTCTGTAACTCAGTAAAAATCCAGTTCTGTGTATTTGAGTTTAGAAGAGGTTGTGGCACTAGAGACATTATTGCCAATGTCAGATGGATCTTGGCAGAAACAAAAGTACCACAGGAATATCTGTGTTTCATTGACTATGCAAAAACATCTGACTGTGTGGATCACAACAAATTGTGGCTAACCTTGAGAGACATGGGAGTCTCAGAACTCTTGATTGTGTTTATGTGAAATCTATACTTGAACCAGGAAG
>NW_006399885.1:5048640-5051522 GCF_000299155.1 Elephantulus edwardii | reverse complement strand
GAGAACAAATAAATCTGTGCAGTCAGAATGTTCTTTATAAACAAGGATGCTGAGACTTCATCTCACATGTTTTGAATAAGTCCCTAGAGAAAGAGACCTTACATAGTAAATAAAAGGGACATAAAGAGTACAACCCTCAAGTAGATGCATTCACATAATGGCTCCAACAATGGGCCCAAGCACCCTGGAGTTGGAGGATGTGATTGGAGAGGGGCAGTTTCATTCTCTTGTACATCGGGTTGCTGTGCTTCAGAATCGACTTCAAGGCACTTAACAAGTGTGTGAGGAGAAAATATCCCTTTTAATCTTACATCTACTTGTGATTCTCTTCTTGTATCCAAATAAAGACTGCAAAATAATTGACCTGCTTTTAGCTCAAGTTTAAGTTGGCTATTCCTTCTGCATCTCTATGGCCATACCTCCCTAAACACATCCATTCTAGTCTAAAAGTCATGATTTACTGACTTAGGACAGAGAGTTCTGCATCATGTCCACTTCTCATTTTGACTGTTCTCAATGCTCTTGATGATTGATCTAGGGACATCCCAGTACATATTCTTAATAAACATTTAATTGAGTTAAATTGAAGCTTATCACCAACATGGAATAGCAGGAGAATAGTAAAATGGTCTCTTTCAAAATTGAAGGCATTCTAGTAAATTTTAAATATCTCTAAAATGCTATTTTGTGCCATGTGCTTTCTATCATAGCAGTAGTCTGTAATGAAAACTAGATTTTAAATTAAAGAATTATAGTGGAGATAATAATAATGATGAAATTGATCATATGACTTAATATTAAAGTAGATATATCAAGTTTTTCCTGGTGAATTTAAATAACGGTAAAATGCCATCTTTTTACATGTAAGCCGGAATTTCTAGCATATCAGCCTATAGAGAAAACTTGCATTTGAATCACATGTGAGATTGCCAAATGTCTTTAAGCAAGGCTACTAGGTTTGTCCTGTCACTGTCCCCATCACACTGAGCACTTACTACATGCCAGGTACTGTGAGCATTTTCAATGTGTCATCCTATATGCTATTCACAACACAAATATTTGAGTGGTGCTAGTTCTATGTCACTTTGAGTAAACAAAGGATCAGAGACAAGTTTTCTTAAGTCTCCACATTTAGTGAATGAAGAAGCTGGGATTACAAAATAAGTCATTTCAGTGAGAGAAGCATTGGTGACAGAGTACTTATCTGCTAACCATAAAGTTAATTAAGCATTTAAGTGCTAACCAGGAAGTCTGTGATCCTGACTCACTAGCAGCTCAATGAGAACTCTGGTGGCCTAGGGGTAAGAAGACATGCTGGAGAGAGAGAGAGAGAAACACGCTGTTTGAATGGAAGAAAAATGCAAAATCTCTTCCAAGTGCAATTTACCACTTCTGAAAACCCAGAGAGTTAGCTGTGAGTCATTTTCAATTTGACAGCACACTAAGAACAGCAGTAATAGCTCAAAGGGACTTTAAATCCATAGAGAATTGCACTACTAATCCAGAGACCACTCCTCTTTGGCAGTAGAAATCCACCATAAAAATTCTTCCTCTTTCTCTACTTGTCTCCATGGTAACAGTTAATAATCTTCAGTCTCCCTTAATTTGTGTATTTTACGTAAGAGAGATCACACAGTGTTCATTATTTCATAGCTGACTTACTCTGCTCAGACAACGTCTGTTATACTGTGGCATGTAACAGGACTTCATATCTCCTCGGGGCTGCCCCTGATGCCATTCTATGTATATACAGTGAAACCTGTGAGAGCTGGAGCTCAGAAGGAGCTGTCTTGTTTTGCTGAGTCTCATGTTGTCCATCTTTGAAAGAGTGTTGCCTTATCACTTATCTACGGTTCTCTGTATTTCTCCTCTACAATATTCCTTCTCTGACAAGCTTCCTCTGATTCTGGCTTTCACAGGTTTTACTGTTTCACATTTATTAACTCATGCATCCATTTATTAATTTGTAAAATATTCTAAGACTAGAACTTCTCCACATTCAGCTGCAAATGAAGCAAATTTTGGAGGGAAAAGATTAGAGGATCTCTATGAGAAAGACCACTGGTTGGCAAGAAGCTGCTCTGCAATCTGAAAGCATGTGTTTCGAATCCATCAGCTGCTACACAGGAGAAGGTTGGACAACCTCCTCCCGTAGAATTACCTCTCTCTAAAAACACACAAGACGGTCAGCTATGGGTTAGTTCCAACTTGATGGTACACAGCAACAGCATGTTATAAAGGGAGCTCTGGTGGTCTAATGGGTGAGGAGCTGCGCTGCCAATCCAAAGAAAGATGGTTCAAATGCATCAGCTACTCTATGGGAGAGAGATAAGCAATCTCTTCCCATAAGATTTACAGCCTCTAAAAAACTAGAAGGTCAGCTATGAATAGGTTCCACCTTGATGACACATAACAACAACACAACATGTTTATTGCGGCTTTGTTCACAATAGCAAGGCGTTGGAAACAATCTAAGTGCCCATCAACAAACGAATGGATAGAGAAGCTATGGTATATTCACACAATGGAATACTACGCTGCTTTGAAAAACAAGGAACTAATGCAATATTATTCAAAATGGGTGACCCTGGAGGACATTATGCTGAGTAAAATATCTCAGTCACAAAAGGACAAATATCATATGGTGCCCCTGTTGTAGAATGAGGCTGACATTGGGGTGGGGGTAAGAATAAGAAAAACTGGATAAATTATGTTTACTGCATTGAAGCCGATGAGGGAGAGAATAGTCTAAAATGAATATATTTTAGGGCATTATGATTATCATAAGAGTCCGGAATGAAGGTTGCAGAGTGGAATATACTTGAGGTGGGAGTGGGGATGTGTGGGGTGGGGGTGGGGATTGTGTACCAATGAAGGAGTTT
>NW_006399885.1:5044626-5048101 GCF_000299155.1 Elephantulus edwardii | reverse complement strand
TGCACTGTTAGTCCAAAGACTGTTCTTCACTGGCAGTTTAAATTCACCAACAGCTCCACAGAAGAAAAATAGGCATTCACTTCCTTTGCAATTTACAGCCTTGGAAACTGTCTGGAGGGTAATCTATGAATAGATTCTCACCCCACGGCAATGAGTAATGAGTCCCTGTATGGAATACTTCTCCCCTGAGGTCAAAAGAAAAAATAATCTATGATTTAAGGTTTAGGGACTGAGGTGGTAGAGATAATGACACACTTCTGTCTGTGTGGCATCCTTTTTGAGGAGCTGAGCTCTGAGCTCTTGGTGGACTGGGGCAGTAGCCTGAAGTGTTCTTCGCTTGCCTTCCTTTTTCATTCTGTCATTTATTCCTTTTCCACTCCTTCTTCTTTTATTCTATCTTCTTTTTTTAAAATTTTTTTTTATTTTATTATTTGTGTGAGTGTACAGTCAAATCAGATCTGACTGGTACAGGAGGAGATTGTCCCTCCTCACCCGGCAGAGCATCTGGTGGATTTGAACCGTAAGCCTCTGGGATTGCAGGGCAGCTTCTTGCCACTATGCCACCAGAGCTCCCCTTTATTCTATCTTCTATATCTCACTGCTTCTTTCTCTGAAATCATATCTGTGTGCAAAATGCCCCAAGTGTCTCAAAGGTCCTAGGTTTGTTGGAATTATATTCTTTCTTTCTCTGTTTTGTTGAAAGAATTGACTTTAGAGGCAATATGTCTCTTTTGAATTATTTTCATCTTATCTTGGATATAATTTAGCAGATAAAATAAACAGGATAAAAATATGCATACAGAGGAATTTCCTCATGGTTATATTTGCTTTAGGATTAATTTCTCCCAGAATACTGTTCCTGGCAAGGACTTGTTTGCAGGTAGTTTATTTTGAGAAGTTAGTCCAAGCAACTAGTGTTCAGAACTGGAAAGGGGGGACAACTGATGAAAGGGTACATGAGTAAGAGGGTCACTACTGTGGTGGATTTGAGTGCTTTTAAGACTTTCTGAGAAACCATGTAGAATGGATCCATAATTATCTCCTTGAAGGATGGTAGGTTTTGAAGTTGTTATGTGTTGTTGAGTTGACTCTGACTCATAGTAAATATGTGAGCAACAGTTCCAAATATCTATTTTGCACCATCCTCACACTCTCTGTCATGTCCAAGTTCATTGTTGCCTTCACTGTGTCAATCCATCTTGTTGAAGATATTTCACCCTTTTCCCCCTCCACTTTATTTTTCGTTTATATCAGTTTGCATATAAAATCTGTATGCACTGTGTATCATTCATGTGCATTGTGTTTTATAAAGTTAATTACCATTAATCTATGGCTACCTTATCTTTTCAGGTCCCCTATGGAGCTTTCCTTGTTCCTTCATCCCTCTGCCTCCATTCACCAAATTCTGTTATTCTAGTTATTTTCAAATCAGCATGGTACTGGTACAATGACAGATACATAGACAATTGGAACAGAATTGAGAACTAAGAAATTAACTTACTTTCCTGTAATCAGTTGGTATTCAACAAGGAAACAAAGCCTATCAAATGAGAACATGACAATTTCTTCAACAAATGAGGCTTACAAAACTGGATGTCTAAAGAAGCCCCAAAACAACAAAACCACCCAAAAAAACCTGGATATCTATCCAAAGAAAGCTTAAGCAGAATCAACATCTTACATCATACAAAAATCAACTCCAGGTGGATCAGAGACATATAGATAAATCCTCAAACCATAAATATCATAAGAAGGCCTATCTTTTGTTGAGCCTCTTCTTTCTCAAGTAGTGGGATGGAAGTGAAGAGAAAGTGGCAGTAAGCCAACATCTCCTACTTTCTGTAACGACTAATTGTCTAGTTAGTTAAAATTCTCCATACTGTGAAGTTTGCAAATGCTACTATTTTATGATGTCAAGAGAAACCATCAGGTGTTATGATAGTATACTTAGAAAACCCTAAAGACTCAGTGAGAAAACTACTGCATATAGTCAGCCAATTCAGCAAAGTAGCAGATAAAAGATAAACATACAAAAATCAGTTGCATTTCTCTACACTGACAAAGAGAATGTAGAAAAGGAGCAAAGAAAAACAATACCTATCACAATAGCTAATCATAACATTAAATCTAACAAGAGACCCAAAAGACCTATTCAAAGAAATTACAAAACATTACTATAAGAAACAAAAAGAGACCTGGAGAAATGGAAGAATAGGCCATGCTTATGGATTGGAAGACTCACTATTATAAAAATGACAATGCTACCAAAAACAATCTACAAGTTCAATGCAATTCTGATACAGATACCAACCCTGTTCTTCAATGAGATGGAAAAGGCAATTTCCAATTTTATTTGGAATGGAAAGAGACCCCAAATAGGTAAAGCAATCCTGAAAAAGAAAAACAAGATAGCAGAGTTCACACTCCTTGGTTTCAAATCCTACAATACAGATGTGGTCAAGACAGTGTGGTACTGGTACAGTGACAGACACATAGAATATGGAATAGAATTGAGAACCCAGAAATCAGCTCATCCACCTATAGTCAACTGATTTTTGACAAAGAGATGAAATCATTTAAGTGGCGAAACATCAGCCTTTTTTAACAAATGGTGTTAGCATAACTGAAAAACCATCTGTGGAAAACTCAGGCAAGACACACACCATACACAAAAACCAATTTAAGGTGGATCAAGTACCTAGAAGTAAAACCAAAGTCTATAAACTTTAGTAGAGAAAAGCTTGGAAGAACTCTTGAAGCCCTAATCCACAGTATGAATAGTCTTCCAAGCATAATGAAAAATCTACAACCAGGAGAGAACAAAATAGATGAATGGGACCTTCTAAGAATAAAATCCTTAATGCAAATTAAAAAACAACAACAACAATGAAAACTTCTCTGTCAGGTTAAAGAGGAAAGCCCAGACAGCAACAAAATATTTTATAATGACAAATGTGATAAGTCACTCATATAAAAAATTTATAGAATACTCCAGCAACTCAACAAAAAAAAGGTAAACAACCCAATCACAATATAGGCACAGGATATGAATAGATACTTCATCAAAGAATACATACAGATGGCAAACAAACACATGAAGAAACATTCAAAATCCATAGCTATCACAGAGATGCAAAAAACAACTATGCAAAATCATCTCACCCCAGCAACAAGAGCAAAAATGCTGTCAGGGTTGTGGAGAGATTAGAACCCTTGTTCACTGCTGATTGAAGTGTAAATTGGTTCAACAACTATGGAAAGTGGTTTGGCATTTTCTCAAAAAGTTAGAAATAGAAATACCACTTGACCCAACAATTTGACTACTAGAAATGTACCCTAAAGACATCAGAACTGCCATCCAAACGGATATATGTACACTCATGCTTATTGATTCATTATTTGCAATAGCAAAGATATGGAAGTAACCCAAGTGCCCAAGAACAAATGAATGGATAGAAAAAGGATGATATATTCA
>NW_006399885.1:5042528-5044526 GCF_000299155.1 Elephantulus edwardii | reverse complement strand
AGGAAGCTGGACTTTATGAGGAGGAATATGGCATCAGGATTAGGGGAAGATTCATCAACAACCTATATTACACAGGTGACACAACCTTCTTTGCTGAAATGGAGGAGGACCTGAAACACTTGCTGAAGAAGGTCAGAAACTATAGTTTTCATTATGAATTGAAGCTCAACATCAAGAAGACAAAGATTCTCACCACTGGGCCATTTGTCAGCACAATGATCGATGAAGAAGAGATTGAGGTTGTTAACGATTTCAGCTTGCTCTGGTCCACAGTCAACACAATTGGAACTAGCACCCAGGAAATCAAAAGATTAATTGCACTGAGAAAATCTCCTGTCAGGGACCTCTCAAGAATACTGAAAAACAATGATATCAGTCTAGAGACTAAGATGCTCCTAATCCATGCCATGGTTTCCACAATTACTTGTTATGCATTAGAAAGCTGAATAATGACTAAGGATGACAGAAGAATTGATACCTTCAAATTGTGATGCTGGAGAAGATTCTTGAACATACCATGAACAGTCAAGAAAATGGTCTGTCTTAGAGAGGGTGAAAATGAGTTTCTCCTTGGAGGCTAGGATTTTAAAGCTCTGTCTCATATATTTTGGGCACATGGCCAGGAGGGACTGATCCTTGGAGAAGGACACCGTGCTTGGAAGGGTAGACAGACAGTGCAGGAGAGGAAGATGCTGAATGAGATGGACTGATACAGTAACTGGGGCAATGAGATTTGGTGTGTTGGAATCAGTGAGACTAGTTGAGGACAGGGAAGGCTTTAGGTGACTTGTTGGCAGATAACAACAAATAACAATGTGTATGAGGATCCAAGGAGGGGAGGATGGGTTGGGGTTGAGGGTGAGAAAAGGAAATAAGAAAGATCCGTGTGAAAAACAATGTATATGAACTTTGTAATAAACCAGTATAAAATAAAAAAAATGTTACTTAACAACAACAATAATCTAGTTCTAAGATACTACTGATAGGCAGACCCAAGAAAAGAATATCATAAACATATTCTCTACATGTTACATTAAATGGAAGGGTAACTATTATGAAATAGATATTGGTCAAAAGGTCAAAATGTGATTATATTACCCACTACCATAGATTGCTGGTGGACTCTCTGCCAGAGACCCCCAATTCATCTGGCAAGTTCCCTCTGCTGACACTCACTTGGGATGAAAAGAAAACCATAAGATTCCTGAGCGTTTCATATGCGTTTGTCCCTCTTCAAGAAGCAAGAGGCTCTCCTAAGCTTGGAAGCAGGAGTGGCATCCACTACTGAAATAGCTTGCCTCGGGAAACCCTATGAACCTGGAGAAAGGGTGAAAGTTACGCAAGTGTTCAGGTCTTTCATTCACAGCGTTGCTATGAGTCACCTATGACTCGATGGCACCTAACAACAACAGCATAGTTGCCTAGTGGACAGAAAGTGATGCTACCAAGCCAAAAGTAGGTGACTTTAATCCGCAGAGCTCAGGCCTGTTTTTGTTTTTGGTCAAATATTCTTCTAGGTAGTATAGCCCTAGGTCTGTCCACTTGTTGTACAGAGGTAACTTGTGGTTGCTGTGAAGCTGAACACTGTGACGCTGATATGCTAAATGCAATTATAGCTATCCATGGTAGACAGTGTTTGGTGGAGCTCTCCAATTAAAAAAGGCTTGGGAGCAGGAATGGCATCCACTGCTGAAATAGCTTGCCTCTGGAAACCCTATGAATCTGCAGAAAGGATGAAAGTTATACAAGTGTTCAGGTCTTTCATTTATAGGGTCACCTATGACTCAACAGCACTTAGCAACAACAGCACAACAAGCATAGATTGATTCAAACTCACAGAAATACTCCATTAGGTTTCTGTTAGACTTCATAAGAGGAGATTCCCAATCCTTCTTCCATGGGTTTGAATTGGTGACCTTTCATTTGATGGTCTGGTACATCATTTTACTCTATCAGGGCTCCTTATTAATGTACTAGAGGAAATACATTTGCTATAAA
>NW_006399885.1:5041389-5042428 GCF_000299155.1 Elephantulus edwardii | reverse complement strand
AAAAAAAAAAGACATGGATAGAGTAAAATTTCAGCCACTGATGTAGTAGAACTCTAAAGTGGAACATGGAAGGTATGAAGTCATGGTATCAGGGAAACTGGAAGTTCTTGAAATGAAATGAAACACATAAAAACTGATATCCTAGGCAGAAAAATCAAAAGACCAATTGCATTGGGAAAATCTGATGTCAGGGACCTCTCCAGGGTACTAAAAAGCAACAATGTCAGTCTAGAGTCTAAGGTGCTCCTGATCCAGGCCATGGTCTTCGCAATTACTTGCTATGTATCAGAGGTCTGGACAGTGACTAAGGATGATAGAAGAATTGTTGTCTTTGAGTTGTGGTGCTGGAGAAGAGTATTGAACATTCCATGGACTGCTAAGAGAACAAATAGAGAGGATGAAACCAGGCTGTTCCTTAGAGGCAAGGATTCTGAAGCTCCATCTCACATACTTTGGGCATATTGTCAGGAGGGACCAGAGGTTGGACAGGGGCATCATGCTTAGGAGGGTGGAGGGACAGTGTAAGAGAGGAAGGCCCTTGATGAGACAGATTGAATTAGTGACTGGGGAAATGGGGGTATGTGTGTCAAAGACAGTAAGGCTGGCACAGGATAGAGCAGGGTTTAGGGATGTTGTACATAGAGTATGAGTTGCAAGTGACTCAACAGCTCATAACAACAAGAATTACATAGGAGTTCAAACACACCAATTGTTCTATGGGAAAAGAGACCAGGCAACCTGCTACTATAAAGGTCTCAAACTAGGAAACCTCAGCGGGTGGCAGGCGTGCCATGTCCTGCAGGGTATGAGTTGAAATCAATTTACCAGCACCCAATAAACGTCTCTCATCATTTACAACCAGGAGAAGATGAAAACAGATGAATGGAACCTTCTAAGAATCAAATCCCTTTGCACATCCAAAAACCTCCTCCAACAGGGTAAAAAGGGAAGCCACAGACTGGGAAAAAGTTCTTGGTAATGACATATTAGATAAGGGACTTATATCTAGAATTTATAAAATACGTAAGCATCATAAGAT
>NW_006399885.1:5029883-5040691 GCF_000299155.1 Elephantulus edwardii | reverse complement strand
ACTGCATTGAAACAGATGAGGGAGAAAACTGTTTAAAAGGGATATGTGATTAGGTATTTTTGTCATGACAGGAGTCCAGAACGAAGGCTGCATAGCGGACATGGGGGGAGGAATTGTAAAACAATGAAAGAATTTTTCTTTTACTTTTCAAAGAGAAGAGTGTACTCAGGGGCAGGGGTGGGCAGGGAGAAAAGTGCAACAATGAATGGAAATCCAAAGTCTAAATTTTCATTGAAATTAATAATAAAAAAAATTTTAGTCTCTCAAAAAAAAAGGAATATATGATTAGGTCATACAAAAACAGCACAGAAGAAGAGGTACATTGCAAAGAGGACTGGAGGAGGGGAGGTAATTGTGCAAAAACGAATTAATATGTTTTAAAAACATGAACTGGGGGAAGGAGAAGGGAAAAGGGGGTAAAATGTGCAACAATAAATGAATGAAAATTTAACTTTTCTGTAAACTTTAATTGAAATCACAATTAAAATTCAATAAAAATATTTTTTAAAAAGAGGAACGAACCATCAGAAAAAGAAGAAGTGCTTGGTATAGCTCAGGCAAATACTATAATATGTGAAGATGATTAACAGAATGATTTCAATTAAATGAATTGAGGTGGTATTTGGAGCACCAAATAACATGCTCAAAATATCTACAGTTGATAGGCAATATTTTAGTTAGTAACTCAGGAGAAAAACCTCAACACAAACAATATTTATCGACCACATGATACATCTAATTCCTTGAATAGGAATGATAGAGGTATGTAATTCACTCAAGAAGTCCAAGTTCATAATCCAAGGTTTTTTCTGGTTGAGATCACCAGTGTAGAATTCTTAATTCTAGTAGCAGTAACAGTGATGGGAAAGTTTTTCTCCATTCCGGAGAGGGATCTATGATCTCAGGAACCTCAAAGATCACAGAAGTCCTGACATGGAGCAAGTCCTTATGGTATGTAGCAAGTGGAGTACCCTCAAAGTCCCAAAATCTCAACCACTTAGTTCAGAGACATCCAACTTGACTGACAGAAACTCCAGCAAGGCACAGCAGTGTGCCTCTTTTAGTTCCGTTTTAAATACTGTATCAGAACACATCTCCTTTGTCCACGCAGTTCTTTTGTTTATGTGGTTCACAATCTGCTTCTCTATTTTACCTACTTATTGTCTGTTTCTGTTCACTTGTTTTTTCATTCTAAAGTAAAAAAAGTATGTATGTCTCTTCCCCACCCATATAGCATACAATTCTAGAGCATATACTTATTTTTAAGTTGCCTTCTTTTATAGTCATCATTATAAAAGATGGGTAGAATATTTATATGCTTTTATACATGATGAGTATGAGAGGTATTAGTTTACTTTGCTGCTGTAACAAACACTCCGAAAGTCTTAGCTACAGTGATTTCTGACTCTTGTTTACATTAGCTCAGTGTTTATGCCCAGATTTGTTTGGTTAACATGAGATTTGAAATAAGAAGATACAGAGGTGACAGATGTCTATGGAGGGAAAAAAGCGCATTCCCATCATGGAAGGCTGGGGCTGAAGAGTAAATAAGCTGAAGTATGCATATATGGCCAAATTCAGCCCATCAGCTAATATCAATGAAACAAAGATTCTGACCACTGGGCCAATTGGCAGCATCATGATAGATGGTGAAGAGACTGAGATTGTTAACAGCTTTAGTTTCTGTGCCTCCACAATCAACACTCTTGGGCACCAGCAGACAGGAAATTAAAAATAAATGTATTGTGATAGGAAAGTTTACTATTAGAGACCTCTTCAAAGTACTGAAGAACAATGATGTCACTCTGGAGACTAAGTTGAGCCTGATACAGGCCATTGTCTTTGCAATCACTTGCTATGCATCAGAGAGCTGTACAATGACTAAGGAGCATAGAAGGAGAATTGATGCCTTTGAGCTGTGGTGTTGGTGAAGAGTATTGAATATACCAATGGACTGCTAAGAAAACAAACAAGTTCATCCTAGAGAGGGTTAAACCAGGCTGCTTGTTGGAGGGAAGGATTCTGAAGCTTCGTCTGACATACTTTGGACATGTTGCAAGGAGGGACCAGTTCTTGGAGAGGGATGTCATGCTTGGGAGGGTGGAGGAACAGTGTAGGACAGGAAGACCCTCTATGAGATGGATGGATTCAGTGATTGGGGTAATGGGGCTTGGTGTGTCAGAGACCATGAGATTGGCACAGGATAGAGTAAGGTTTAGGGCTGTTGTACTTAGGGTCAATATGAGTCGCAGACAACTTGATGCCATATAACAACAACAATAAGAACAACAGAATGCAATCATGTTTTAGTGTACAATAATTTATTTAAAGTTTGTTTATTACTTCTATTCTGCAATTGTAGAGATGAGTAGTAGTTATAAGAAGACTGTATGGTTGACAAACATTGTAATTACTGTTATTAGATGTCCTTGAGTCAGTTACCACTCATAGAAAACTCCTTTTTCTGAGTGGATGTGTCAATCCACCTCGCTGAGAGTCTTCTTTTTCACTAGCTCTCTATTTTACCAAGCGTGTCCTTCATCAACATAAAACAGATTGTTAATGAATCTTTCTCTAGTACTGATACTGTTTCCTTCATGTGATCTATCTTCTCAGAGTATTTGTTAAGAATAATGATATAAGTATGGATCTTCTGCAGAAAAAAATTGTCAACATTTGATGAAAGCATTCTACTCAGATGTGGCAAATGATGCCTGTTCATATTTTATTAGCCAAAATAAAAGTCTAATTGGCATGAATGCACATGATAGGGTGATATTAACAAGTTTAGGATTATTCAAACACATAGTTCTAAAACCTTGACATTGGCCTGCAAAATTGGTTGAACCACATAACTAACATTTGTTTGGTCCTCAGATCCTCTTGAAATTTCTCATTATTTATGCAGATTACCTTAAACTGTCTGTTTACTAGTAAAGAAAGTGCAACTTTATTGAACTTGCATTTATCTTTTGAAATTGCTTTTTTCCCTCTCAGACATATATAAGCTGTACCTCAAGTTGTCAGTTTACTAGTGACTGTATGTAAAATATTATTTGAGATGTAACTTTGACTTAGCAATAATAATATGTTAAGTAGATTCCAATCTACTCCTTGGAGGCAAGGATTCTGGGGCTTTGTCTGACATACTTTGGGCATGTTGCAAGGAGGGACAGGTCCTTGGAGAGGGACATCATGCTTGGGAGGGTGGAGGGACGGCACAAGAGGGGAAGACCCTCTATGAGATGGATTGATTCAGTGACTGGGGTAATCGGGATGGGTGTGTCAGAGGCAGTGCGGTTGGCACAGGATAGAGCAGGGTTTAGGGCTTTTGTACATAGGGTCGCTATGAGTCGCAAGCGACTTGATGGCACATAACAGCAACAACAACAGATTAATACCTAGTCTAAGTATAAAAACTAATAACCATCCGTAGATGAGGGGGCAGTTTTAGAGAGATCTCTTCCAGATCTGCAATAATGTGCTTTGGATATTGCAATTTGTCTGTCATATTGGCAAGTGACAATGGAAAGAATCTCACATACAAATTTCCCAGAGGAAGTAAGATAAATCAGGAGATAGTAGGGAGACTACCAATATTATTACAGAGAGAGTGTTGTTAAAATAGCCATGCTAACTCAAGTATTGTTCATTAAGGAAGTGGCTTTCAATCAATGTGAGGAGGAAGAAATCAACAATGAAAAAAAACACCCAGTTTTGTCAAACACTCTTGCCTACACCAATAGAGGGTACTTTATATCACTTAGTAACTCCATGCATTATTTTAGCTCTATTGTTTGAGGCTTTGGACACTAAGGAACAAAGACCAGATGACCTGTGGGAGGATATAAAGAGTATCATCAATGATGAATGCAAAAGATCATTATGAAGTCAGAGAAGGAAGACTGAGATGGATGTCAGAAGAGACTCTGATTTTACACAAGAACACTGAGAAGACAAAGCAAAGGGAAGAAATCAGGAAGTTAAGAAGCTGAATAGAAGATTTGAAAGAGCAGCTCGGTAAGATAAAGCAAAGTATTATAGTGAAATGTGAAAAGAGCTAGAGTCAGAAAATCATAGGGGCCAACCTCGCTCAGCATTTCTTAATCTGAAGGAGCTGAAGAACAAATTCAAGCCTCAAATGGCAATACTGAAAGATGTTATGGGCAGAATATTGAATGATCCAGTATGAATCAAAAGAAGATGGAAAGAATACAGTCACTACACCAAAAAGAATTGGCTGACACAGAAAAATTTAAGGAAACAACATGTGACTGACCAAAACCAAATGTGATGAAAGAGGAAGTCCAAGCTATTCTGAAGAAATTGGGAAAAAACTACCAGGAATTGATGGTATACCAATTGACATACTTCAGCAAACAGATATTGCCCTGGACATGCTCACCAAGTAGTGCCAAGAAATCTAATGGACAATTACCTGGCCAACTCACAGGAAGAGATCTATATTTATTCCCATTTTAAAAAGAGGTAATGTAACAGAGTGTGGAAACTATTGAACAATATCCTTGATATCATGCACAAGCAAAATTTTGCTGAAGATTATCCAAAAATGACTGTAATTGTACATTGACATAAAACTACCAGAAGTACAGGCTAGATTTAGAAGAGGCCATGACACTAAAGATATAATAGCCAATGCCAAGTGGATCTTGGCTAAAAATAGAATAGTGGAAGAATATCTATCTGTGTTTCATTGACTATGCAAAAACATTTGACAGTGTGGGTCACAACAAATTGTGGCTAACCTTGAGAAGAGTGGGAATCCCAGAATACCTGACTATGCTCATGTGATACTTATATTTGGACCAGGAAGCAGTCATCAGACCAGAGCAAAGTAGCACTGCATGGTTCAAAATCAGAAAAAGAATGTCAGGGATGCATCTTGTCTCCATATCTTTTCAATTTATATGCATTAAAAGGCTGGTTTTTATGAGGCGGAATGTGGCATTCGGATTGGAGGAGGACTCATCAACAGCTTCTATTATGCAGATGATACAATCTTGCTCACTGAAACTAAGGAGGGCCTGAAGCATCTGCTGCAGAAAGTCAAGGACTATAGTTGGCAATATGGATTGAAGCTCAACATAAAAAAAAAAAAAAAAACCAAAACAGATTTTCACTACTGGACAAATTGGCAGCACTGTGATAGATGGAGAAGAGATTGAGATTGTCAACAATTTCAGCTTTGCTTAGGTCCACAATTAATACTATTGGAGCTAGTAACCAGGAAATAAAAAGATAAATTGTGTTAGAAAAGCTGGCTGTCAAGGAGCTCTCCAGAGTGCTGAAGTATGAAGATGTCAGTCTAGAGACTAAGATGCACCTGAACCAGTTCATGGACTTCGCAATTACTAGTTATGTATCAGAGAGCAGGACAATGACTAAGAATAAAAGATGAGCAATGAATGCCTTTGAGTTGTGGTGCTGGAGAAGAGTATTACCATGGACTGCAAAGAGAATAAACAGTTCTGTCCTGGAGAGGGTGAAAGTAAGTTGTTCTCTGGAGGCCTGGATTTTGAAGCTCCATCTCACATACTTTGGGTATGTTTCCAGGAGGGACAGGCCCTTGGAGAAGGGCAACATGCTTGGAAAAGTGGAGCGACAGCATAAGAAGAAGATCCCTGAGGCGATGGATTGATATAGTGACTGGGGTAAAAGTTTGGGACAGATATGTTGGAGACAATCAGCTTGGCTCAGGGTAACAGGATTCCGAATTATTATGCGTAGGGTTGCTGAGAGTTGCAGGTGACTTGATGACACATAACAACATCAACAAAAGCTGAGTTGTGGAAGTATGTAATAAAAACCATAATTATATCCTCCCTCTCTCTCCATTAACTTATGTAACCCATCTCCAATACAGTCACTGCTAATTTGATTCTAACTCATAATGATCTTGTAAGAGAGAGTGCAACAATTTAAAAGCAGTATTTTTTTAAATTATTTTTTCTTTTTGGTGATGATTTCTTAGGTTGGTGTGACTACTTTTCTACATTTTTTCATGGCACCTAGAAGGAACATTAATTACTTTTGTTGTTAGAACAAATAGCATTTTACTTTCTAAAATTAAATCAAATTAATCTTAAAAAGAAACTAATGGAGATTTAGAATTGTATTTCTAATGTTTAACATAGTATCTGCCCAGTGACAGCTACTTAACAGTGATTGAATAAATAAATTTTATTTCCATTATGTTGTGTCAAACATATCATGTTTATTATCCTTGAAAAAGTACTTTTTAAAAATTTAAGTGAATGAATTATGAAAGGTTGAAATCATAAGTTAGGCTAATTTAGCAAAAGAACTGACATTTCAGGATAAAAATGAACTTATTCCTTTACCCACAGTAGTATATGCTCAATTTATCTGACAGTTATCAAAATGAACAAAATCTGACATAGGGTACTGAAAAAAAATTTGAGTGCATCATTTAAAAGAAGGAAAAGAAATAATCCAACCTGGGGCATTTATTTGATTATGCAAAAAGAAACTTTTAGGAATAAAAAATTAGGAATTGGGGGAAATATTCCAAGATTTGTATCTAGAGAACTACCAGAAATACAAGCTGAGTTTAGAAGAGGCCTTGGTACTACAGACATTATTGCAAATATCAGATGGATCTTGGCTGAAAGCAAAGAGTACCATAGGAATGTCTATCTGTGTTTCATTGACTGTGCAACAAATTTTAGCTAACCTTGAGAAGAATGGGAATTCCAGAACACTTGATTGTGCTCATGCAAAACCTATACTTAGATTAGGAGGCAGTCCTCATTACAGAACAAGAAAACACTGCGTGGTTCAAAATTAGGAAAAGAGTGCATCAGGGATGTGTCCTATCTCTTTATCTTTTCAATCTGTATGCAGAACACATCATTTGAGATGCTGGACTTTGTGAGGAAGAGTATAGCATCAGGACTGCAGGAAGACTCATCAACAACCTGCATTATGCAGATGATAGAGCCTTATTTATCAAAACTGAGGAGGACCTGAAGCATTTGCTAAAGAAGGTAAGGACTATAGTCTTCAACATAGCTTAACATTGGGAAGAAAAAGATTCTCACCACTGGGCCAATTGGCAACACCATAATAAATGGAGAAGAGATTGAAGTTGTCAAAAATTTCAGCTTGCTCAGGTCCACGATCAACCCTCTTGGCACCAGCAGTCAAGAAATCAAAAGACAAATTGCATCAGGGAAGTCAGGGACCTCTCCAGAGTGTTGAGGAGGAATGATGTCAGTCTAGAGACTAAGTTGCCATGATCTTCACAATTACATGCTATATATCAGAGAGCTGGACAATGACTAAGGATGACAGAAGAAGAACTAATGCCTTTGAGTTGAGTGCTGGATACAAGTACTGAACATACAATGGACTGCCAGGAGAACATAGGTCTGTCTTGGAAAGGGTGAAACCAAGCTTCTCCTTGGAGACAAGGATTTTGAAGCTCTGTCTCACATATTGTTTTTTTGGGCACATGGCCAAGTTCTTGGAGAAGGGCATCATGGAAGGATGGAGGGAGAGTTCAGGAGAGGAAGACCCCAGATGAAATGGATTGACGCAATAAGTGGGGCAATGGGAATGGGATTAGGAGGCTCATAGTCAGTGAGACTGGGAGACTGGCTCAAGTAAGACTCGATGATACTAAACAACAACAAAAAATCCCAAAAATTAAAATTTCTAGGTAAAAGATTTTCTTGTTTGGTTTTAGGGTCAGATGTGGACTCTCTTACGGCTTTGTTGGTTTTTGTTGGTTTTTTTTTCATTTTGTTCAGAAATGTCTGCAAGCTCTTTGAATTTGATGGATTTAGGAACAATGAGTTATGGGCTGGAAGCCTTCTGTTTAGAGTTAATCAGGACCTGTTGTTAATTGTGTTTAGGACGAACATTCTTTTTTTTTTCTTCTTTCTTTTAAGCGGTACAGCACTAGTCTCTCAATTTGCTGTTCTGAGATAACTTGGGGTTGCGGTGATGTTGAATACTGTGTCACTGGTGTGTCAAATGCCATAATGGTTATCCATAGTGGACAGTGTTTGGTGGGGCTCCCAGAGTAAGACAGGCTTGGAAGCAGGAGAGGCATCTACTTCCAAAACCACATACCTCTGGGAACTTTATGAACTTAGAGAAACAACAAGAGTTATAGAACAGAGTTCAGGTCTTTTGTTGGTGTCGCTGTGAGTCATTCTCAACTCAATGGCGCTTAACAACAACTATAGGTAAAATTATACCTGGTAAGATTGTTATTGTTGTTGTTAGATGTCATCTAGTTGAGTATGACCCATAGTGACCCTATGAACAATAGATCTGAACCATCTTTTCTGGTGCTATCCTCACACTTCCTAACCCCTTAGAGTCCATTGCAGCAGTTACCATGTCAAACCACCTGGTTGAGAGTCTTCCTCTCCTTTCCTGACCCTCTACCTCTCCAAACATCATGTCCCTATCCAACGAATAGCCTCTCCTAGCAATGTGCCCAAAGTATGTGGGGTGAAGCTTCATCATCTTTGCCTTTAAAAAGTACTCTTGCTGCCCTCTCTCCAAGATATATTGTTTGTTCTTTTGGCAGATCATGGGATGTTCTGAGATATTCTCCAACACCTCAGCTCAAAGTCATCAATTCTTCTTCTGTCATTCATTGTCTAGCTCTCAGATGCATAGCAAGCAAACGGAAAGATCATTGCCTGAATTAGATATATCTTAGTCCTCAAACCGACATCATTACTCTTCAATAATTTGTGGAGGTCTCTAACTGCAGACTTTTCCAGTACAATATATCTCCTGAAGTCATGATTACTGATACTAAGGGTGTTAATTGTGGTTTAAAGTAAGATGAAGATGTTGGCAGTTAATTTTTTCTCCATCTCATGATGTTGACTATCAGTCCAGTGGTAAGAATCTTTGTTTTCTTGACATTGAGATGCAGTTCATACCAAAGGTTGTATTCTTTGATCTTCTGCAACAAGTTCTTCAAGTCATCCTCACTTTAAGCTTTAAGCAAGGGAGGCTGTGACGTTTTCATAATACAGGATATTGATGATTCTCCCTCTAATCCTGATGTCACATTCCTCTTAATGGAGTCCAACTTCTCAAATAATTTGCTCAGTGTACAGATTGAATAAGTATGGAAAGAGAATACTATCCTGACTCCCTTCTTAATTTTAAATCATGTAGTGTTTCCTTGTTCTCTGTTTGCACAACAGCCTCCTGGTATAGGTATAGATTTCTCATAAGCACAATGAAATGCTCTGGGATTCCCGTTCTTCTCAATGTTAGCCATAACTTTTTAGGATTCACAAAGTCAGATACCTCTGTTTAGTAAATAAAGCATATTCTTTACCTTCAGCCAAGATCCATCTGACATCAGCAATGATATCCTTGGCACCACGGCCTCTTCTAAACTCTGCGTGAGCTTCTGGAAGTTCCCTATCTATGCACTATTCTAGCCATTTTTTTAATGATCTTCAGCAGTATTTTTGCTTGCTTGTGATGTTAATGATATTGTTTGATAGTTTTTACTTTCGGTTGCATCACCTGTGTTAGGAATGGGAACAAACACAGACCTCTTCTAATCAACCAGCTGTCCTCCAAATTTCCTGGCATAGACTGGTGAGTGCATCCAGGGCTTCATCTCTTAATTGAAACCAGTCAATTGGTATCCCATCAATTCCTGGGGCCTTAATTTTTGCCTATGCCTTCAATAGAGCATTCACTTCCTCCTACATTGCATTGACTCCTGATCACATAATACTTTCTGAAATTTTTCAGTGTTAGTTGTTTTTGGTACAGTGATTCTATGTATTCCCTTCATCTTCTTTTGATGTTTTCTGGGTTATTGAATATATTGCCAATAGTACCTTTCACTATTGTTACTGAGGCATAAATTTATTTTTCCGTTCTCTCAGAGAGTGAGTTCTTCCATTTTTATTCTCCAATTTCAGCTCTTTGCAGTTCTATTATAATACTTAGCTTCATCGTCTTGAACTGCCTTTTGAAATCTGTTCATTCAGCATGTTTTCCCTTGGTTTAGCTTCTTGATACTCTAGTGCAATTTTTAGAGTCTCTTCTGACATCCATTTGTGTTTTTTCTTTCTCTTCTGTCTTTGTAATAACCTTTTGCTCTCTCCATGTATGATATCACTGATATCATCTCACAACTCATCTGGTCTTTGATCATTAGTGTTCTTCAATGCTTCAAATCGGTTCGTAAGATGATTTTGAAATTCAAATGGAACAGATTCAAGATCATATTTTGGTTCTCCTGAACATGTTTTAATTTTCTTCAGCCTCAATTTGAACTTGCATATGAGTAATTGATTATCTACCTTTGACCTAATTTTAACTGTTAATATTTAACTTCTCCAAAGATTTCTTCCACTGATGTAGTCAATCTGATTCCTATACAGCCACCAGGTAAAGTCCTTATTAAAAGTTGTTGTTTATGTCTTTTAAAGTAAATATTTTCAATTAATAAGCCACTGAAAATACAAAATTTTATCATTCTATTTCTAGCCTCATTTCTATTACCATGTCCATCTTTTCCAACTACTATTCCTCCTTCACTATTAGCAACTTCTACATTTCAGTCACCAATTATCATTAACGTACCTTGATTGCATGTTTGATCAATTTTGGATTGCAGGATTTTGGAAAGATTTTAAATTTCTTCCACAATGGCTCTAGATGTTGTGGCATATATTTGAATAATTGTCATACCAACTAGTCTTCCTTATATGTGTATCAATAATATCTTATCACTCACAATGTTACATTTCAGAATACAACTTAAAATT
>NW_006399885.1:5018958-5023338 GCF_000299155.1 Elephantulus edwardii | reverse complement strand
TGGGATTGGTATTTGTATTGGGATTGCATTAAATGTGTAAATTACTTTTGGTAGTATTGCCATTTTCACAACATTGAGTCTTCCTATCCATGAGCAACTGGCACCTTTTTCTAGGTGTCTGTTTCCTAAGTGAACCTCTACTGACATGGGTGAAGATGAAGATTCCCACAGCTCTGCAGCTGCCACCATGCTGGTGTCCCTCAGGTACTTCCAGACAATTTTATGAAAATTTACAAATTCATTTGAACTTTGCATAGGTTTTGAAAGAATTGTCTTTCATCCTGTGGTGTACCCTTCTGTAACAATGGAATCATCCAAAAATAATGTTTCTTCATTCAGCAGATGCCACTGCTGTGTTGTTGTTTTTCCTTTCTTTTAGTTAACAGTTCTTCAGGACAGACTTGTGTTTTTGAATCCTCAATTGAATGTTGTATTTATGGGTAAAAAAAAAATAATTGGAACTTGTGGGTTTAGAATGGTGAGCTATTCAAGGCAAATTTCCTCATCTGGAAAATTTCTGCAAATTGCAATCTCAGTCTGAATGAAGTAGTGATTGCTTGTATCTTTCCTTGTAGCATGTCTTGCTTTAAAGATAACTACTAGGCCATGAGGAAAATCCCCACTTAACACCTTTGGTACCAGAAATCAGGAAATAAGGAGACACATTGTACTGGAAAGTTGCCACTTAGGCACCTCTCCAAATTATTGAGGAGTACTGATGTCAGTTTGTGGACTAAGGTGCATCTGTTTCAGGCCATGGTATTTCCCATCACTTGCTCTGCATCTTTGAGCTGAACAATGAATAAGGAGGACAGAAGAAAAATCGATGCCTTTGATGTGCGCTGTTGGAGAAGAGTGCTGAACATCTCAGGAAGGCCAAAAGAACTAACAAGTATATCTTGGAGAGGATGCAGCTAGAGTGCTCTTTGGAGGCAAAGATGATGAGGCTTTCCCTCATGTACTTTTGGGCATGTTGTTAGGAGAGGCTATTCCTTAGAAAGGGAAATGATGCTTAAAAAAGTGGAGGGTCAGTGAAGAAAAGGAAGATCCTCAATCAGGTGGATTTATATGGTAACTGCTGCAATGCACTCTGGTGTGTCTGGAAGTGAGAGGATGGCACCGTATAAGACAAGGTTCAGATCTGTTGTTCATAGGGGAGCTAGGAGTCATACTTGCCTTGACGTTACTTTAAAACAACACTTAGTCATGACTGGATTGACAAGAGGAAGACATGGAAGAATGTTCTATCTCCCAAGCCTTTTTACTTTAGAGACTCTAGAGCAGTTTCTCCTTAGGTCCCAAATGTCATTAATGCTCATGAGTCTTCCAGATGATTAATTATCAGACATTAAATCTGGAGGGCAAAGAAACAAACCTTAAGTGTGAAGATCACTATCAAATGACAATTATTTTGAGGTTTTAAAGTTTTTTTCTTGAAAACAGCCCAAATGTTCAACTGCAACTGAATGTATTAAGAAATTGTGATATGTTCACATGATGGACTACTATGCAGCACTCAAGAGCAACAATTTCAAAAAGCACTACATAACTTGAGAGAGACTGGCAGGAATTATGCTAAGTGAACTAACTCATCTCATAAGGACAAATACTGCATCATTGTAAAAATAAAACAATAACTAGTAAGTTATGTATGGAAACCCAAGGGGAGAAGGGATGGGAATGGAGAGAGGAGGATGGGGAGGAGCAAAACCACAGTACTGCACAGTATGGTGTGCGATCAAATGTATCATTCATATGCACTGATAATTATTAGTGACTAGAATTAGAAAGCTAGGAACAAAACAGAAGACCAGTCATTAGAAAGCATGTCCTTGTTAGGAATTATGCTAAAACTTTACGGTAGAATTCTGTAAGACCAGTTCATTGGAAATGGTTCTTTTTTTCAACAACACAAATGATTACTATATATGTGGATGGATTTCATAAAGTGATTTAAACATGATTAAATTAACTATTTTTGTAGAAATAGATAATGAAGAATCTCAACAATAGCTGTCAAGATAAAACAGGGAGTAGATGTGGGACAAGCCAGTAATTGCACAGATGCAAGTTGAACAAAATCAAAGCAAGCCTAAGAGTGCCAAAGAAATCACAAGACCTGTTGCTTTGAGGAAATCTGTTCAAAAGACTTCTCCAAATTTGAAAATATCCCACCTAAATCTACCAATCATTAAAAAAAATGTTGATGCAGCGACCACTGATGACAAAGGGAATAGTGAGATAGTTATAAAAAAAATCATGCATTAAAAAAAATGTCACTTGGAAAAAAGAAAAAAGTAATGTGCCAAGACCTAGAAGTAGAAAACCAGAAGTGAAGAACATGATCAACATTTCTAAAATGAAAAAGAAAATGCAAGTCTTCAATTGAAATATTGAAAGTTTCTATGGACCAGAAAAATCAATGAGAATATGTTAGAAGAAAATAAAACAATAACATACTATGACAGGTTTGGAAGTAGGATTGGCATCTACTAAATAACATGCCTCCCAAAATTCTATAAACTTTGATAAATGTCTATAGTTTTAGAGGGGCTTCAAGCCTTTTGTTCATAGGGTCACTATGAGTCATGCGCAACTCGAAAGCAATCAACAACAACAACAACATAGAGATACCTCTCAAATCACTGGCAATAAGAGAGATGCATATCAAAACCACAGTGAGGTACCATCTCATTCCAGTAACAGTGGCAAAGCTCAACAGCACAGCAAATAATAAATGTTGGAAAGGATGTGGCAAGAAACAAACTCTTCTATATTGTTGGTGAGATTATAAAATGGTACAACCATTCTGGAAGGTAGTTTGGTGCTTTCTCAAAAAGCTGAACATAGAAATTCCATGTACGCAGCTATTCCACTAAATGGAATATACTCTGAGAAAATGAGAACTGGGGCACAAATGAAGATTTGCACACCAATGTTCAAAACAGCATTATTACCATAGCAAAAACATAGAAACAGCCCAAATGTCCAAGCATAAATGAATGGATTGAGAGATTATGGTACATTCACACAATGGAATGTTATGTAGCATGCAGAAGTAATGATTTTGTAAATTTTTACCTAACTTTGGAGGGACTGGAGAGCATTATGCTGAGTGAACAAACTCAATCCTATAAGGATAAATATTGTATAAAACAGTTATTGTAGAGTGAGTATAAGGATCCAAGAGGGATGGGAGAGGTTGGAAGCAGAGGGATGAGGATGTGCAGGGGGAAGGGGAATAATCATGGGATTGTACAATGTGATGGAAGTGGTGAGGAAAATGGAAAGAATTGTTTTTGAAAACAATGTATTTGAGTTTTGTAAATAAAATAGTAGCAAATTTAAAAAACAAAAACCAAAAAAATTGTCCATTTGCAAACATTTTGGGAAGTTTCAAATGATCAAGAACTGATAATGAACAAATAGATACAAACTATGCTTAAGGTATTGGCAAAAAACAAGGTTACAGGAATTTGCAGACTACTAATGGGAGACTTTAATAAAAAAAAGGATGCAAAGTTGGAAGCATACACTTAATTATGTCAAGAAATTTGGAGAGGAGTTACCTGGTCAACTCACTGGAAGAGATATCTATGCCCAATGGGGGGAGAAATCAAATAGAATGTGGAAATTTTCAAACAGCGTCATCAAAATCAACAATAGATGAACAAAAGGCCTGAAGACTTTCTATAACTATCATCTTTTCTCCAACTTCATAGACTTTCCAAAGCCATGTGGTTTTTTGTTGTTTTATTTTTTTTAATAATTTTAATGGACATTTACAGAGAATTTGGATTTCCATTTATTCATTGCTGCTTCTCTACCCGCCCAGCCCTCTCCCCCTGCCCCCCAGTTCGTTCCCCTCTTTCAAAAGTAAAAGAAAGACTCCCTCCCTGGTACATAATCCCCCCGCACCCCTCCCACCACCCCAAGTACATTCCACTATGCAACCTTAATTGTGAACTCTTGTGATAACCATAATACCCTATCATACATCGCTTTTAAATTATTCAGTCCCTCATCTGTTTCAGTGCAGTATACACAATTTATCCAGTTTTTCTCAGTCTTACTCCGACCCTGATATGAATCCCATTTTACAGCAGTGAAAATCCATGTGGTTTAAGAAGTGGATGCCACTCCTGCTTCCAAACCTGAATCAATCTGGGAGCTCCACCAAAGACTGCCCACGTAGGTAGCCAATTATGATGTTTGACACACACATATGGTGCTGTTGTTCACCATCACAGCAACTCTAAGTTACTTCAGTAGAGCAAATAAACATATCACTACTGTACCATTTCAAAGAATATTGATCACAAATAAATTAACATTTGGCATGCCCAAATACTGGTGGTCTAAGAGCCAGAGGCCCCACCC
>NW_006399885.1:5017928-5018858 GCF_000299155.1 Elephantulus edwardii | reverse complement strand
CCCAATTCATCTGGCAAGTCCTATCTGCTGACACCCACTTGAGGATGACAATATAGCCACAAGAGCACCAAAGCATTCCGTATGTGTCCCTTCTTGAGATGCCATCGTATTATTCAGCATAAAAACCAATTCACAACATAATAGCCATCAGACTGCAGGCATAGTCAAGTGTTACTACATTTTTAAATACCAGCACCCCAAAATGTTGATGGACTAAGAACCAGAGATCCCCAATTCATCTGTCAAGTCCCATCTGCTGATACCCACACGAGGACAAAAATAAAGCCACAAGAGCCCAACTTTTGTTTGTATGTATATAAGGAGGCCCCTTGCATTTAAATATCCTTTGGGCCCACGGCTTAGTGTTATTATTTTGGGGGAACATTCTTGTAAGTTGTACAGCACTCTTCTGTCAATTTGCTGTACTGAGGTAATCGAGGTTTGCTGTGAAGCTAAACCTTGCATCATTGGAGGTCAAATGCCTTAACGGCTGTCCGTGGTGAAGTGTTTGGTGGAGTTCCCAGTTTAAGACAGGTTTGGAAGCAGGAGTGGCATCCACTTCCTAAACCACATGTCTCTGGAAACTCTATGAACCTGGAGAAATGATGATAGTTACAGAAAGTCTTCAGGCCTTTGGTTCATAGGGTTGCTGTGAGTCATGCTCAACTTGAAGGCAATCAACAACATCATCAAAATAACATAATAACAACATCTGAGAAGATAATTTAAGTTTAACCTGAATATTATACTAGTAGGACAACTGACTTTTAAATAAAAAAAGCAGGATGAGCCATATACTTCATAAACAACAGGCCTTTGAAAACCCTATGAACACTAAACAAAGAGGAGAGTTAGAGTAGTATAGTGGTAGAGCCCAGATTGGAAGTCAGTTGAAATGAGGAAAATCAATAACAAACATCTTTTTTTTTT
>NW_006399885.1:5015402-5017828 GCF_000299155.1 Elephantulus edwardii | reverse complement strand
AGGCCACAGTCCTTGACTTTCTGCAGCAAGCGCTTCAGGTCATCCTCAGTTTCAGGAAGCAGGGTTGTGTCATCTGCATAATGCAGATTGTTGATGAGTCTACCTCCAATTCTGATGCCACACTTCTCATAGAGCCCAGACTCCCGGATAATCTGTTCCATGATTATCTTATTCAAAGTGGCCAAAACTAGTCCATCTCATTTCACTAATGCTAGTATGTTGATGCTCTTGCATTCCATTATATTTTTCCACAATCTCTAGTTTTCCAACATTCAAGCAACATAAATTCCATGTTCCATTATTAAAAGATATTTGTCATTATTATTTATCATTTCAACTGAATTCTAATCTGGGCTCTACCCCTACTATAAATATCCTTGTTCCTCCACTGTTCGTAGGGTTGTCAGATGCATGTTATTTAAGCAGTGAATTGCCAATCCTGCTTCCTAGTCTATCTTAATCTGAGAGCTCGACTAAAAGCCATTCCCTATTGGTAACCTTTGTGGCATTTGACATACCAGTGACGTAGCTTCCAGTATCACAGAAACCCACAAGTTATCTCAGTACAGAAAGCTGATAAATGAGTACTGTACTAGAATAATGTTCTCCCCGAACACAAAAATTTCATAATTTAATTGGTAACTTTAATAGCAAATGTTTTCATACCAGACTTCATATCAACCAACTTTTAATCACACAGTCCCTAGTAAGATACTGTCCAAGAATTTAAATATTATTGAAGGGTTTTATCACTTTGATTTTTATTTATATTTAAAAAAATAATTTTTTTAAGTGTCATCTGTCACTTTTTTATTAGGAAATTCATCACAAACATTTAATAAAATATGCAATTAACTTCATGCTTAATTAGAGTTATTTCATAGCATTTATTTATTGATCCATTTCATTTTTAACTCATCTATCACTATTAAGTAACTTGTTTGCACCTGGAACATTTTGAAATTGACATGTCTTATATTTGGATTCTAATCAAGATGAAATCTCATGCTTGACTTGAATGAAAACAAGCTCACTAACATCCATACCACCTGTTCTGAAACAATATGAAAACATAGGATTGTCAGAGAATTTCTTTTTTAAATAATCTTTTTTTGCTAATAATATGAGCAGATTGTTAGAAATAGAAATAGCATGTTAGCCTAGTACACTTGATTTTTGGTAAAATGATGCTTGATGTTGTTGAGATAACTATGGCTCATTGTGATCCTATAGCAGCAATTTAAGACCTTGCCCTCTTCTCTACCCATTTTCATGATCAAGACTTATGCTCAAGACTTTTGTCACAGTCACTGTGTCAATCCATCTCATTAAGGATATGCCTCTTCTATCACTGACCTTATACATTTCTAAAGACACGCCTTCCTCCAGGGACTGGCCCCTCCTATTAACATTCCCCAAATATGTGAGACTAAGTTTCTTTCTCCCTCCTCACGTCTTGCTTTTTAAAAAAATTTACCCCTTATTTTATTATTTTGTGTGTGTGTGTACCATCAAATTAGTTCTGACTGGTACAGGAGGAGATTGCCCCTCCTTCTCCAGCAGAACATCTGGTGGATTAGAACTGTGTACCTTTGGAATTGCAGTGCAGCTTCTTGTAACTAGGCCACCAGAGCTCCTTTCCTCCTCACTTCTAAGGAGCATTTTTGCTGCACTGCTCCCAAGACAGATGTGTTTGTTTGTTTGTTTTACAGTCCCTTCTATATTCACTATTCTTGACAATACCATGGTTCAAAAGCAATGTATGTAATTTATCAGGAACAAGTGTTTTGATTTATTCTTTTTTCCATGTTTTTAAAAATTATTTTTAATGAAAATTTAGATTTCCATTCATTCATTGTTGCACTTTTCTCCCTGCCCACCCCTCTCCTCCCAGTACACTGTTCTCTTTGAAAAGTAAAAAAAAAATCTTTCACTGTTTTACAATCCCTCCCCACCAGGTCCATTCCACTATGCAGCCTTTTTTCTGGACTCCTGTCATGATTTATTCTTTAAGAGTACACACTTTAGTGTTTAACACAATTAGTTCAAAGTCTAGCTCTGCCATTTGCTGTCACCTTGATTAAATGACATATTCTCAGTATTTTAATTTCTTAGAATGATAACAAAGTCTGAGTCACAGTATTACACTGAGAATTAAAAAATATGTATTAAAAACTCTTAGAACAGTGTCTAGTACAGGGTAAGTTAAAGTTCCAAACACCCTGGGGTCATAGGATTGACTCTGACTCATGGTGTACCTATGTGTGGCAACCTATGTATGACACAAGAGAACTGCTCAAAAGGTTTTCCATTGCCAGAACTTTCTTTCAAGGTGCTGCTGGGAAGACGCAAACTTCAAGTCTTCAGCTTGAAACAGGACACCTTTAAAAGGCATTTACCTAAGCAACACATGGAAAGAATTTTCA
>NW_006399885.1:4978628-5007997 GCF_000299155.1 Elephantulus edwardii | reverse complement strand
TGCAACCCTCATTCCGTACTCTTATGATCAACATAATGTCCTAAAATATAATACTTTTAAACTATTCTCTCCCTCATAGACTTCAATGCAGTAAACATAATTTATCCAGTGTAGCTTGAATGTTGGAAAATGGGAAATTGTTAAAAATGAAATGGAATGCATGAATATCATACTGGACATTAGTGAGATGTGATAGAACAACTTGAATCAGATAATCATATGATACACTATGCAGGGAATGAAAAACAGAGGAAGAATGGTGTTGCATTCATAGTAAAAAAGTCAATTTCAAATTCTTTCCTAAAATATAATGTTTTGAGTGATAGGATAATATCCATACACATACAAGCAAGATCCATTAACATGATATTATTCAAATATATGCTCCTATATGCAGAGCCGAAGAGGAAGAAATTGAAAAATTTTACCAACTTTTGCAGTCTAAAATTGACCGAACATGCAATCAGGATGTGTTAGTGCTAGTTGGTGACTAGAATACAAAAAATAGGAAAGAAGAAGGAACAGTAGTTGAAAAATATGGGCTTGGTGATAGAAATGAAGCTGGAAATAGAAGGATTATGTTTTGTATTTATGACAATTTATTAATTTCAAATACCTTTTCTTAAAGATACGAAAGATAACTTTACATGTAGATCTCACCTGATGGGCTGCATAGGAATCAGATAGACTACATTTATGGAAGAAATCATTGGAGAAGCTCAATACCAGCAGTCACATCTAGGCCACAGGCAGATTGTGGGTCGGATCATCAATTACTCATATACAAGTTAAAATTGAGGCCAAAGAAAATGAAATTAAGTCTACAAGAACCAAGATATGATCTTAAATCAATTGAACCTGAATTTCATCATCATCTTAAGAATAGGCTTGAGGCATTTGATCCAATGATCAGAGACCAGATGAGTTGTGGGATGATATCAAGCATATCATCCATGAAGAAAGTAAAAGGTCACTACAAAAACAGAGGAGAAAGAAAAATTGAAATGGATGTCAGAAGAGATTCTAAAGATTGCACTGAAACATTGAGAAGCCAAAATTAAAGGAAAACATATCAATGTGAAAGAGCTGAACAGATGATTTCAAAGGACAGCTCAGGAGGATAAAGCAAAATATTATAATGGAATGTGCAGAGAGCTAGAATTGGAAAATAAAAAGGGAAGAGCTTGCTCTGCATTTCTCAAACTGAAAGAACAGAATGACAAATTTAAGCCTCGTGTTGCAGTATTGAAAGATGTTATGGGCAATATATTGAATGATGCAGAAAGCAACAAAAGAAGATGGAGGGAACACACAGAGTCACTGTACCAGAAAAAATTGATGGACACTGAAAAATTTTAGGAAGTACCATATCAAGAAGATCCAAGTAAAAGCTGAATTGATGGCATTGGCAAAAATAAAGCACCAGCAATCGATGGGAAACCAATTGACTTGTTTCAATGAACAGATACAGTCTTGGATGAACTCACCAGTCTATGTCAAGAAATTTGGAAGATGTCTGGCTAATGGATTGGAAGAGTTCCATATTTGTTCCCATTCCCAAGAAAGATGATCCAACTCAATGTCAGAATTATTGAAAAATATCATTGATAACACATGCAAGCAAAATATTGCTGAATATCATTAAAAAAATGCCTGGAATAGTACAGAGATAAGAAACTGCCAGTAGTTCAAGCATGATTTAGAAGAGGCCATGGCACCAGAGATATCATTGCTGATGTCAGATGGATCTTGGCTGAAAGTAAGGAATATCAGAAGAATGTCTATTTGTGTTTTTTGACTATGCAAAGGCATTTGACTGTGTGGATCATGACAAGTTGTAACTGACATTGAAATGAATGGGAACCCCAGAGTCCTTTACTGTGCTCATGCAGAACCTATACCTGGACTAGGAGACTATAGTGCTAACATAGTAGGGGAGGGAGCACTGCATGGTTTGGAATTGGGAAGGGAGTGTGTCAGGGTTGTATTCTCTCTCCATACCTATTCAACCTGTATGCTAAGCAAATTATCTGGGAATCTGGACTCTATGAAGAGGAATGTGGCATCAAGTTTGGAGGGAGACTCATCAATAACCTGTGTTATGCAGATGACACAACCTTGCTTGCTGAAAGTGATGAGGGCTTGAAGCACTTGTTGCAGAAGATCAAAGAATGCAACCTTCACTATGGATTGCATCTCAATGTCAAGAAAAAGATTCTTACCACCGGATTGATAGAAAGCATCATGATGGATGGAGAGGAGATTGAAACTGTCAATAGCTTCATCTTGTTTGGACCCACAATTAACACCCATGGTATGAGCAGTCAGGAAATAAGGAGACACATTGCACTGGGAAAATCTGCAGTTAAGGAGCTTTCCAAATTATTGAGGAGTAGTGATGTCACTTTGAAGACTAAGGTACATCTGATTCAGTCTTTCCAGTTACTAGCTATGCATCTGAGACCTTGAAAATGAATAAGGATGACAGAGAAAGAATTGACACCCGTTAGTTGTGGTGTTGGAGAAGAGCACTGAACATTCATTCCATGGATGGTCAAGAGAATGGGTATGTTTTTGAGTGGGTGCTGCCTAAGTGCTTTCTGGAAGCAAGAATGATGAGACTGTCTTACATACTTTGGACATGTTGCTAGGAGGTGCTAATCCTTGGAGAAGGACATGGTGCTGGGAAGAGAGGAGGGTTGGTGAAGGAGAGGAAGACTCTCAACGAGGCAGATTGATTCAGTGACTGCTGCAATGGGCTTTTGTGTGTCAGGACGTGTGAGAGTGGTATGGGATAGAACATGGTTAAGATCTTTGTTCATAGGGTTTCTGTGAGTCGTGCTCGACTCTATGGTCCCTAACAAAAACAACATACTAGTAGGATGACAAGTCTTCATATTGCTTCCTTTGGACATGTCCTGTTTAGTGAGTAGACAGTTGCATAAAAGAGATGGACTGATACAGTGGTTGTAACAACACACTCAATTTTATCAATAATCATGAGGATGGTGCACGGTCAGGCAATATTCTGTTTTGTTCTACATAAGCTTGTCATGAGTCAGAGCCTTGTATAAATAATATTCAATCTTACATATGTGCTCAAAAAAAGTGGCTGAATCTTGTCAAAGAAGGGAACACACATCTTAGAGAGCTAAGAAAGAGTTCAAGTTCAAGGTCTTTGGCAAGAACGGCACTTGGTCAGTGTGAGGGTATGCCTTTCAGTCTTTATGGTCTTTTCTCTTCATCTTCCCTCTTTAAACCTTTGGCAGTCCTGTGTTTTCTTTCTCCTCCTTTTCACAAAGCCATATCATGGAAGGTATGTCCAGATGCAACTACACAAAGATATTGGACATCTGGGGTTTAGATTGTTGGTTACTGCAGGGGAAGAGCATCATGACAAACTTTCTATTTGTGACCAGCAAGTCCTCACCAAGTCAATTTACACAGACTCCTGATAATGCTCATTCTTTCAATAGTATCTTTGTCTTTTGCCCAAAAGGCAAGAAAATTTAAACATACTAGCAAATCTAGAAGCCATGAACTGCTTAGTACTTTATATCTTTCTAGTTCAGATATACCTCTAATCTTTGATCTTTATTTCAATATCTCTTCTTGATTATATAATTCTTGAAATAACTAGGAAATTAGATTGTATTTCACTTGATAGAACTGAATCTAGAGGTAAATTAATCCAAGTGTCACCCTGGATTCATCCGTGAGCCCTTTGATCAGAATAAATAAGAGTTTCAGCCAAAGGAACATCTAAATCTATTTTTACTTTGCCAGCTGCTTGCATGAAGTCTTCCTTGGCAGAATGATAACTTTAACAGTAGTGGCATCAACCTCAGAACAGTCACCTTTTCACATTGGGAAGTTGCCTTGTGAGAAATTTACAAAAGCTTTAGGATTTGGGCATCAGAATTAAAGAGGATGAAAATAAAAAACTATCCTCTGTCAGTCACCCAAATGTGAGTAAGTAATGGCTGAGATTAAGTTGGAATTGTGTTTAGAAAGTGTTTATAAAAGTGATACAATTCCTAAAAAGTCCTTTGAAAAAATTTACTAATTTTTTTCCCTGCTGTTTTGTAATGCTAAATGAGGGATTTCTCACAGAATGAGCAAAACAGTTTAAAACTAATAGGCTATTGGAAGAATGGAGATGGTGTATAATTGGCATATCTGAGAGAGCTTTGGAACACTTGCCCAAGCATGACAGAGGCCAAGGCCATGAGATTGAGGGCCAGAGAGAGACTGGCCTGGGAGATGCCTGAGGAGAAACATGATTGCAGGAATGGCTGTCCTGCTTGTAGAATTGTATCCTGGATGTTTCCAAATCTAAATTGTAATTAGTTACCTCCCAGATAAACCCCATAATTACAGGTAGTTGTGTGGGAAAGTGGGGAACAACAGTAAAAATGAAAACTTTTATAGGCCAAATAATTACTCTCTGGAAGAAAGAAGATGAAAAAATATAAAACAATTATTCAAGAGAAGATTAAATATTGCTAGAAATAAGATGGGGCTGAGAATTAGTCATGGGTGGCTTGGAATCTAAGCTCGACCATTTTCTCTTACTTAGTATATCACATAGCCTTTCAACACCACTGTAGCTTTCTGACCCCACTGACTTCTAATATCATTGTTCCCTATAGGTTGTTGTTGTTGTTAAGTGCCGTCGAGTCGTAGGCGACTCATAGCAACCCTATGAATGAAAGTCCTCAACACTTGTGTGACTTTCATCCTTTCTCCAGGTTCATAGGGTTTCCAGAGGCAAGCTATTACAGAAGTGGATGCCATTCCTGCTTCCAAGCTGTTTTAATCAGGGAGCTCCCCCAAACACCATCCACCATGGATAACCATTAACACATTTGACACATGAGTGTCACGGAGTTCAGCTTCACAGCCACCACAAGTTACCTCTGTACAGCAAGTGGAAACACCAGGGCTATACGACCTAGAAGAATATTTGAACAAAAACAATGAAAAACCGGCCTGAGGGCCACAGATTAGAAGTCAGCCACCTTTGGCTTGGTAGCATCACTTTCTCTCCACTAGACCAACTGGTCTCTCTCTGTGTTGAGTTATTATTGTCTGTACACAGAAACTAGGTACAGAGTCTTGAAAAGAGAGAAAACATTATTCCCTGTCTGGTCTTACCACTCGGAAACTATTGGACTATTGAACTATTGGATGAATAACATTCTCAATTGGATTACTGGAACTTGAGAGATTCTGAAAAAAAAGGTTGCCAGAGTTACCAACCCCATTCATTGACTTCTCATCAAAACATTTTGAACTGTGAATAGATTGATATCGGCCTAGGATGAATGTCTACTTGGAAACAAGTGAGTTTTAAAAAGTGAGAAAAGTCACTGTGCATTTGTTATCCTTCTTTACATCAGTATTTCTAAACAAAGTCAGTGATAAAAATCAAACTCCCTTCCCTGCTATGGCTGTTGACTGCATAGTGAACTCACTGACATAGAATTGATTTTGAAGCACAGGGACCCTCCACTGGATTTCCAATACTATAAAGCTATTTGGGAGGAAACTGCCCATCTTTCTCCCACAATACATTGGTGGATTTGAACAGTTGGTCCTTCAGTTAGCAACCTCACATGTTATGTACTATGCCACCAGGGCTTCTCATTTCATTAGTAGGTATGTTTATCAACCAATAATAAGAAAGATTGAAGCTTAGAGAGGATAACAGCCAGATTTTATAGATAATAAGAAAAAGTATTCACTTATACACAAGTAATATTTACTTTTTGTGAATTTTGTTTGCCAACTCTTCTTCCTTTCTCCTTCAGATGTTTTCAAATACCTTGTGCTAATTCTTTTAACAATGACATGTATTAAAAACCCACCAAAAAACACACCCTTCCAAGCAAAAACAAACTGTAAAACAAAACTCAAAACCTTGGGAGTGGTGGGGCATCGGGTGTGGCTGGGGAAGTGAGCTGCTGGCAAACAAACAGAAAAAATACATATAATTTGTGGGGAGAAATATGGTAATTTCTAGTATTTAACACATATCAGGTATGCTTTTTCAAGACAATCCAAGGTTCTTTAATAGAGGCAGCCCTTGGGTTTGCTCTATTCCTCAATTAAGTGCATTTGAGACATCAGCAGTGGAAACCACTGCAAACTGATGACAGCTGCGATGGATTTTCAGTCGACTGTGCATCTGTACAATTCCCCAGGAAAGCAATGCTAATTTCAACCCATTATTGTCAAGGACTATTGACCAATTAGTTCTAATTCATTCTAAATGGATAACAGAAACTTAAGCTATCCTGAGTGCATAATCAACTATGGCTCTCCATAAGACAGAAAAGCAAGGCTTATACCAGAAGCAGCCAACTTCAGATTGAAACAAAAACCTAAGACACAGTAACTGTCTGTGTTTTGAACAATGCCAAGCTATTTGCCAAAAATGTTTTTAACTTTATGTCTGCAAGGAAAAAATGCATTTCCACTTTGGATGGTCTATATATTTCCTCCCAAAAGATAATAAGAGCATCTTGGAAAGCTAAATATGATTTATCCCCATTACATGATAAAAATATTTAATAAGATTTAATTTTATGGTGGTGGCAATAAATACAAAATTAATAGATTTTTGTGGGTTAAGTTCTGCAAAACAAGAGTTATGGAGAATTGATTTAAAACATTTGGATTAAATGTTTGCTTTATGTAATTACCTAACAACTATAATATTTAATACTCACTTGAAATTGTTAGGATAACTGCTTTAAGTTGTTTGTCTAAATGTTTATTCTATTGCATTTTTTCTTTAGATCTAAATATAAGGGGATATTTTGGGAGTACTGACCTTTGTGTACAGTATCAGGGCCTTTTAAAGGCTGATTTTACTGTGCATCCTGGTAGAGTCCTTAGAAGGGCAGTTGCTGGTGTTGCTCAAAATAGTCGTGGTGCAGGCCAAGGCCTTGTTGGCACTTGAGGCTGAGAGAAAGGAGGAGATGGAAAAGGTCATATGTCATTGAGGTGAGGCTGTCTATAATGGCTTCCTGCAGCATCTGGGCATGCCTTCGGGCTGGAGTCAAGGCCAATGAGATGTCCTTATGGTGAGTTTAAAGTTTGGTGGGTAGTTGTTATTCTAGTTCTTATTCTGTTCTTTGACAGCACCATGATGGATAGAGAAGAAATTGAGGTTGTTACAGATTGCGGTTGTTACAGATTGCTCAGCTCCACAATCAACACTCCTGGCACCAGCAATCAAGAAATAAAAAGATGAATTGCATTAGGTAAATCTGTTGTCAGGGACCTTTCCAGAGTACTGAGAATGACATCAATTTAGAGACTAAAGTGCACCTAATCCAGTCCATGGTTTTCACAATTACTTGCTATGCATTAGAGAGCTGAATAATAAAGATGATAAAAGAAGAATTGATGCCTTTGAGCTGTGGTGCTGAAGAAGAGTCTTGAACATACCATGGACCACCAAGAAAACAAATAGGTCTGTCTTGGAGAGGGTGAAAACAAGTTTCTTCTTGGCGGCTAGGATTCTGAAGCTCTGTCTCACATACTTTGGGCATATGGTCTGGAGGGGCCAATCCTTGGGAAGGACATGCTCAGAAGGGTGGAGGTACAGCATAGGAGAGGAAGAACCCAGGTGAGATGAATTCATACAGTAACTAGGGCAGTGAGGATAGATGTATCAGAGTCAGTGGGACTGGCTCAGGACAGGGTAGTCTTCAGAGCTATTATACATAAGGTTGCTTTGAGTGGCAGTTACAGCACATAACAACAGCTAGGGGTGGTGATTGGTAGGTGGAGTGGGCAACCTTATCAGCATGCCAAGGCTGAGACTCTGTGCCTAATGCTATTTCCATTTTCTCAGATATGAGTTCTTTGCCTCCTTTATCTTGTTGATATCATCCTAACATTCTCTCCACCAAGGTTGCCTCACTTATCTAGTTTTGATGCTAAGTGGGCTGGGGAGCTCTGGTTGCATAGTCCATAAGGAGTTACCTGGCCAGTTCAAAGATGGTGCCTTTCTGGTAGTTCCAAGGGAGAAAGATGGACAGTCTTCTCCAGAGTCATTTACAGCCTCAGAAATCCACGAGGATGGTCAGCTGGGAGCTAGTTCCAACTCCATAGCAGTGAGAAATAATGATAAAGAGAGGGGTAGAGGCTTGGGTGGATGACTGCTTTTTCAAATGCTAAAATTATGTGCAAATGCTAAAGGAACTTCCCTAGGGCTTAGGGAGCTCAAGGAAAAGTCAAGCATGAAGGTTTTTCTATAATCTCAATTCTAACTCATGTCAACTCAATAAGCAGGCAAGAAGCAATTTCTTCCAAAAATATACAATCTGTGCTTTAGCTATAAAGCAGCTAAAAACTAGGAAAACTTGCGATCAGAGCAATCTTAACAGTATTCAATTAAGGTTTCTCCATTCTATTCACTGCTACAACTACTTCTTACTTGATATTTTGGGCGTTTGTATATTCTTTGGTACAGGACCAGAAGGTCTTTATCAACTTATATGATTTTTAGTATATACGGCAAGGGAGATTAAGGAGGGAAAAGGCAAAACCTTCTTTTAAAAATAAAAATATTATAAATATAATGTGGTTGATGAGTTAGAAGACTCTTTTCCTAGCAGTAGATATCAAGTAAGGGTGGAGTTGTTTCTGTGGGGTCTATGTCCTGGTTTGCTCTCCTCACCCAGTTAATGAATAAGTCAAATGATAACCAAAGTAGCACAGTGTACAGCAATTTCAGTGGCTCTTAGGAGAGCGTTAGTGTACAGCGTGGGGACATTTACTAGAGCCAGTTTTACTGTACAGTGTGGAGTCCCTTAGAAGGGCCATTGCTGATCTTGCTCTAGAGTAGGCTGAGGTCTTGTTGGAATGTTGGGTGGAGAATAAAGGTGAAGAGGATCTTTTGTGAAAAACAATGTATTCAAACTTTGTAAATAAGTCAGAATAAACACACACACACACACACACACACACACACACACACTGTCTTGAAATGATTGTATAAAACTTAATGTACATGAATGAAACAATGTTTATGAATAACTGTATAAAAGTGATTGATGGTATAAATAATAATAATTTTTTAAAAAAATTTAAACAAAATTATAGACACTGCATGGTTCAAAATCAGGAAGGAGTGTGTCAGGGAAGCATCCTGTCTTCGTACCGGTTCAATCTATATGCAGAACAGATTATTTGGGAGACTAGGCTTTATGAAGAGGAAAGTGCCATCAGTATTGGAAGAAGACTCACCAACAACTGCATTGTACAAATGACACAACCCTGCTTGCTGAAATTTAGGAGAACCTGAAGCACTTGCTGAAGAAGGTCAAGGACTGTTGTTTTCAACATGGATTGAAGCTCAACATCAAGAAGACAAAGATTCTCACCACTGGGCCAGTTGGCAGCATCATGATAGATGGAGAATAGATTGAAGCTGTTAACAATTACAGCTTGCTTCGCTCCACAATCCACCCTCTTGGTACCAGCAGTCAGGAAATCAAAAAAATTGGGGAAAATTTGCTGCTAGGGAGGAGTCCAGAATACTTAGAAGCTATGATTTTTAGTATAGAGACTAAAGTGCACATGATCCAGGCCATGGTCTTTGCAATTATTTACTATGCATCAGAGAGCTGGGCAATGACTAAGGATGACAGATGAAGAACTGATGCCTTCAAATTGTGGTGCTGCAGAAGAGTCTTGAACATACCATGGACCACCAAGAAAACAAATAAATCTGTCTTGAAACCAAGTTTCTCCTTGGCGGCTAAGATTTTGAAGTTCCATCATACTTTGGGCACGTGCCAGGAGGAACTGGTCCTTAGAGAAGAACATCACACTTGGTAGGGTAGAAGAACAGTATAGGAGAGGGAGACCCCAGGTGACATGGATTGATACATAACTTGGGCAATGGAGTATGTGTAGGAGTCAGTGAGATAGACTCAGGACAAGGCAGGCTTCAGAGCTATTGTACTATGTACTATTGTACTATGAGTCACAGGTGACTCGACATGTAACAACAAAAACCCCAGATATGTTAGAATTGTTATCATATGCTGTCAAGTCACTAGAAACTCATAGCGACCCTTTGTACAAATAGCTCTGAAACCTGCTCTATCCTGTGCCAACCTTATTGTCTCTGACACACCTAACCTCATTACTCCAGTTACTGAATCAATCCATGTCATTGAGGGTCTTCCCCTCTTATGCTATCCCTCCACTCTTCTAAGCATGATATCCCTCTCAAAAGACTGAACCCCCCTTGCAATATGCCCAGAGTAGGACAGATGAAGCCTCAGAATCCTTGTCTTAAAGGAGCAGCCTGGTTTCACCCTCTCTAGGATGAACCAGTTTGTTTTCTTGGCAGTCCATGACATATTTAATACTCATCTCCAGCACCACAGTTCAAAGTTAACAATTCTATTTCTATCATCCCTAGTCATTGCCCAACTTTCTGATGTATAGCAAGTAATTGTGAAGACCATGGCCTGCATCAGGTGCACCTTAGTCTCCAGACTGCCACTGTTGCTATTCAGTACTCTGGAGAGGTCTCTGACAGCAGACTTTGCCAATGCAATTAAACTTTTTATTTCCTGACTGCTGGTACCAAGAGTGTTGATTGTGGAGTCAAACAAACTGAAGCTGATAACAATCTCAATCTCTTCACCATCTATCATAATTCTTCCAATCAGCCCAGCTGTGAGAATCTTTGCTTTCTGGATATTGAGTTTCAATCCATATTGAAAGCTACAGTTCTTGACCTTCTGCAGCAAGTGCTTCAGGTCCTCCTCAGTTTTAGTAAGTAGGGTTTTGTCATCTGCATAATGTAGTTGTTGATGAGTCTTCCTCCAATACTGATGCCACATTCCTCTTCATAGAGCTCAGCCTCCAGATGATATGTTCTGCATATAGATGGAAAAGCTATGGAGATAGGACACATGCCTGACCTACAGCCTTCCCCATTTTGAACCATGAAGTGTTTCCTTGCTTTTTTCTGAGGACTGCTTTCTGGTTCAAGCTTAGGTTTCCCATAAGCACAATCAAATATTCTGGGATTCCCATTTTTCTCAGAGTCAGCCACAGTTTTTTGTGATCCACAAATCAAATGCCTTTGCATAATCAATGAAACACATATAGACTTTCCTCTGGTACTCTCTGCTTTCAGCCAAGATCCATCTAACATTAACTATAATATCCCTATTTCTTTGGCTTCTTCTAAACCCAGCTTGTACATCTGGCAGTCCTGTATTGACATGCTGTTTAAGTCGTTTTTGGATAATTTTCAGCAGAATCTCCCTTTCATGTGAAATTAATGATATTGCTTGATAATAAGTCCCCAAAGGACAAGACAGGTTTTCGTTCCTGGGAAACAAGTAATGGAAGAGACAGCGTGTCACTGCGGTGAAGTGGTATGCCTTGGGGCTGGAGTCTAGATGAACAATGTTATGGAAAGTTCAAAGCTTAGTGGTTGGTTCTTATCCCGGTTCACTGTTCTCTGTTGTCACTTAGCTGCCTAAAACACTGATTATATTTCTTGCAGGGTTTGTCAGCCTTTTCCATGAATGTTCCAATTCTGATGGTTTAAGTAACTTCTGCCTCCCTTATCTTGTTGCTTTTAATCCTAACATGGTGTTGATTATGTTAAGGAAAATGACCACAGGTATATGAGCAACATTGGTGGAATACCAAATGATATGTTTCAACAAAGAGATACAGCCTGGAACATAGTCCTTCGTCTTTGTAAAAAAAACAACAACACCCCCCCCAAAAAAAAACCCCACTGAAAAACCCCACTATTAGGCCAAATGACTGGAAGAAATCTGTATTTGTTCCCATTCCTCCCAAAAAAGGTAATCCAATAGAATGCGGAAATTATCGCATTGTAGAGGGAGAATTGATGCCTTTGAGCTGTGGTGCTGGAGAAGAGTATTGAGAGTACCATGGACTGCTAGGAAAGCAAACAGGTTCATCCTGGAGAGGGTTAAACTGGGTGGCTTGTTGGAGGCAAGGATTCTGAAGCTCCGTCTAACATACTTTGGACATGTTGTGTGGAGAGACCGGTCCTTGGAGAAGGACCTCATGCTTGGGAGGGTGGAGGGACAGCGCAGGAGGGGAAAGCCCTCTATGAGGTGGATTGATTCAGTGACTGGGATAATCGGGATGGGTGTGTCAGAGACAGTGCGATTTGCACAGGACAGAGCAGAGTTTGGGGCTGTTGTACACAGGGTCGCTATGAGTCGCAAGTGACACGATGACGCATAACGACAACAACTATTATTATTACACGCAAATAAAATAATGATGAAGATTATTTAAAAACACCTGGAATAGTACATCAACCACAAATTCAAGGTATCTTCAGAAGGAGTGACGAGAGAGATCTCATTGCTGATGTTAAATGGATCTTGGCTGAATACAGAGAATACCAGAAGGGTATTTACTTGTGTTTTAATGATTACACAAAGGCATTTGACTGTAGGATCATAGCAAATTGTGTCTATAACTGGAATCCCAGAACACTTAATTGTGCTTATGTGAGGTACCTAGACCAAGAAACAGGTTTCTGACCAGAACAATGGAACACTGCATGGTTTAAAGTCCGAATAGGTATGCATCAGGGCTATCTCCATACCTATTCAATCTATATGCTGAACTAATTCAAAAAGATGGATTATGTAAAGAAAAATGTGGCATCAGTGTTAGGAGAAGATACATTAAAATTTACATTTTGCAGATGACATTGCTTGGTGAAAGTGAAGAGGATTTGAAATACTTGCTGTAGAAGATCAAAGACTACAGAGTTCAGTGTGTCTTACATCTCAATATCAAGAAAACAAAAATTCTTACCACTGGATCACAGGTAACATCATGATAGATGGAGAGATGAGAAGATTGAAATTATTCATGATTTCATCTTTATTGGAGCCACAATAAACAGCCTTTAAAGCAGCAGTCAACAAACCAAAAGATATATTTTATGGAGAAAGTCTGTTGTCAAGAACCTATCCAAATTATTAAGGAGCAATGATGTCAGTGTAAAGACTAAGATGCACCTGACTCAGTACTTCTAAATTTTCTTGGCACAAACTCGTGGACGTGCAGGGCTGCTTTTGTTACTCGAATCATGTTAGTTGGTCTCCCATCAATTCTTGGAGCCTTCAGTGCACTTGAACATCTTTCTTCATTATCATTAGCGCTTGATCATATGCTACTTCCTGAAATGGTTTCATGTCAGTCAAGCGGTATCTGTGCTTTCCTTCCATCTTCTTTTAATGCATCCCATGTCACTCAAGATTTTGCCCATAGCATCTCTCAATATTGCAACTTGAGGCTCGAATTTGTTTTTCAGTAATTTCAGCTGGAGAAATGCTGAGTGAGTTCTTTACTTTTTGTTATCTGACTCCAGCTCTTTGCACATTCTGTTATATTACTTTGCTTTGTCTTCTTGAGACAAAGATGTTCTGTTCATCTCTTAATTTGACATCTTTCCCCTTTGTTTTGGCTTCTTGATGCTCTAATGAAATTTCTTCTCTACTAGGCAGATAGAAATCATCATGACAGATGGATCTATGTTCAATACCATTGGTATCAACAATAAAGAAAATTAAAAAGATGTATTGCACTGGGAAAGTCTGCTGTCAAGGGTCAGGGGTAAAGAAAATCTAAGTATAGGACTTTAGAAAGTAAAAGAAGATAGAAGATAAGGATGCTTCTTAGGTTTTAGACTTGGGAAACAAATGAATAGAAATGCCATTAACATGAGATAATAAGAGTTTTGAGGGAAAGGTAATTAGTTCAGTTTTAAATAAGTGAAGTTTGAGGGACCTTTAGGAAATCCAAGGGAGCTCAGGTGGTGTAGCTTGCAGCTAACCCAAAGACTTCATGTGTCTGGCAGTGCAAATCCACCAGGGGTTCTGTGAGGAAATAATGGGCAGTTTCTTTTCATTGTGATTTACAGCCTTGGCAATGTGAAGGAGGGCTGCCATAAGTCAAGAGTGAGTGTGAATGTGGAACTATCAAGGACACCCCTTGGCACAGTGGTTGAGCATTGTGGTTTATCTGCTGACGAAAAGGTCGAGAGTTTTAACTCAAAAAACACTTGGTGGAGAAGGGTGTGGATATTTACTTTCTAAAGATTACAGCCTTGGAAACCCTATTTGGCAATTCTACTCTGTCTTACAGGGTCTCTGTGAGTTGGAACTGACTCAATAGCAAAGGAATTCTTTTGATTTACTGAAATAGCTACATAGAGATAAACAATAAATATTACCTGGAAGGTATACTAAGATAAATTTGTAGGTTTGGAACTCAGAAGAATTTTGGATTGCAACATAAATTTGTAACTCAATCATATATAGTGAAAACCTTGTCAGTGGATGAGTTTTCTTAGGGAAATTCTGTCCCAACGTGATTTGAGAGTCATTTCCAATTTTTAGCATATTGTGTTAGACGCACAGGCCAAGCAATGCCCATTTGTGCTCTGTGTCTGGACTGGCAATTTTGATTTGGATGTTCACCCTTGAATGCCTTTCAAGTACGCCCAGAGAGACGATGTGGTCCTGTGGAACACCAATAATTAAGGAATGAGTGGGAAAAATACAGATGTTTCAAAGGTCAGAACGAAAGGATGTCCACAAAGATAAGGAGAAAAATCTAAGGTGAGTGAAAGACCCAGATTTAAAACAGGAGAGGAAGAACTCCTGAAGCTCTGTCTGCCATACTTTGGGAATGTTGCAAGGAGGGACCAGTCCTTGGAGAGGGACATTATGCTTGGGAAGGTGGAGGAAGACCCTGGATGAGAGAGATTGACTCAGTGACCGGAGTAATGGGGGTGGTGAGTCAGAGACAGTAAGGTTGGCTCACGATAGAGCAGGGTTCAGAGCTGTTGTACACAGGGTCGCTATGAATCGCAGGTGACTTGATGACACATAACAACAACATAAAAGGACCTGAGTGACAATTTCAAGTGGGTACCAAGGGGATCCTAAGGAGACATGGTAAGTGGGATGTGTGTATCTGTGTGGTCATAAATACCTTTTGCCTGAGCTGACACTGGGGCAAAGCTTAGATTTCATTCTCTAAATTAATATTAAAAAAAGAATAGGCTATGCAAGTGTAAAACCAGTCAGTGGCTACGCACAAACTATATAATGAATCCTAATGGATACACGCAGACAAGACAAAAATACAAGCTCATGTTTTGTAGAGAATTGTTGTTAAGTACTGTAACAACATAATGGAACTGATTCATTGATGACCCTTCAGCAGGTTTTCCGAGGCAGTAAATCACACAGGATTTGATTGCCCATCTTTCTCCCCTGGGGCAGCTGGTAGATTGGAGTCATGTATCTTTGGGTTGGCAACACAACTCCTTACTAGTAAGCCACCAGAGTTCCCTAATGATACATTACATGTTTTATATTTTATATAATGATAGGGAGCTCTGGTAGTCTAGTGGAAATGAATTGTGCTGTCAACTAAAAGGTACATAGTTCTAATTCACCAACTGCTCCACAGGAGAAAGATGGGCAACCTATTCCTATGCAATTTACTGCTTCTGAAAACATGCCGGAAGGTCAGCTATGAATTGGTCCCAACTTGATGGTACACAACAACAACATACAGTGATAATAAGAAACCCTCTTGAAACAGTGCATAACATGTTGGGTTTCTCACTGAGAGGTCAGCAGTTTGAATACACCAACAGCTCTGAGGAAGAAAAATAAGTAGTCTCTACTCATCAAGATTTATAGTCTCATATGTAAGCCTAAACTTACCCTTCCAAAAGTTGAATGACTTTTAAAAGCCCCAGCCCCTACACCAGTCTCTCATTGGCTCCTACAAGAGGCTCCTAGCCCCCTCTTACCACCAACCAACCAGACCAGAGGCATCCTTCATTCAATACAAAAGAAATTGAGAGACTATACTAACTAACTAATGGTAGTTATAGGAAAGCTTTAGGCTTCCTGTTTATATATATGGAGGGCCCTTGTGTTTAAAACTTGGCTGGGCCTGAGGGTGTAGAGTTATTTTTGGAGGAACATTCTTCTAAGTTGTGCAGCACTCCTCTGCCAATTTGCTGCACTGAGGTAGTCTGGGTTTGTTGTGGTGCTGAACCTTGTGCCATTGGGGGTCAAATGCCATAATGGCTGCCCATGGTGGACAGTGTTTGGTGGAGCTCCCAGTTTAAGACAGGTTTGGAAGCAGGAGTGGTATCCACCTCCTATACCATATGCCTCTGGAAACTTTATGAACTTGGAAAATGACGATAGCGATAGAAAGGCTTAAGTCCTTCTGTTCATAGGGTTATTATGAGTCATGCTCGACTTGACAGCAATCATCATCATCAACAACAACATGTAAACCAACTAGATGGTGGTACTGTTGCTGAACCAACCCAAAGTTGAGCCTCTGGCAGGTTTTCAGAAGCTGTTAATTGCATGGGAAGATATTTTGTTTTTCAATTTATTATTAATTTCAATGAAAATTTACAGACTTTGGGTTTCCATTCATTCATTGTTGCACTTTTCTCCCCTCCCAACCCTCCCCCCTAGTACACTACACTCTTGGAAAAGTAAAAGATAAATTCTTTCATTGTTTTACAAACCCTCCCCCAAGTCACTCCACTATGCAGCCTTCACTCTCGACTCCTGTCATAACAAAAATACCTAATCACATATCCCTTTTAAACAGTTTTTCCCCTCATCTGTTTCAATGTAGTATACATTATTGAACCCATCTTTCTCAGTCTCTCCCCAATCCCAAGGTTAGTCCCTTTTTACAACAGTGGCACCATGCAGTATTTGTTCTTTTGTGACTGAGATACTTCACTCAGCATAATGTCCTCCAGAGTCACCCATTTTGAATAATATTGCATGAGTTCCTTGTTTTTCAATGCAGCATAGTATTCCATTGTGTGAATATATCACAGCTTCTCTATCCATTCGTTTGTTTATGGGCACTTAGGTTGTTTCCAGCTCCTTGCTATTGTGAACAAAGCCACAATAAACATGGGTGTGCAGATGCGTGGATGTCAGTTATGGTCTCTTTGGGGGTATATTCCCCGTAGTGGAATTGCTGGGTTAAATGGTATCTCTATTTTCAACTTTTTGAGAAAGCGCCATACCCCCTTCCACAGTGGTTGCACCATTTTACACTCCCACCAACAGTGAATAAGGGTTCCAGTTTCTCCACAACCTCACCATCATTTGTTGCTTGTGCGTGGGAAGATATTGTCCATCCTTATCCGGTGGAGCAGCTTGTGTCCTAGAACTATATATGCCTTTGGGATTGCAGCACAGCTTTTTACCACCAGGCCACTGAAGCTCCTTCTACATATATTATGTATATTGGAGAAGAATATTTGCTATGGACTGCCACGGGGCGGTGTTGGGGAGGGGAAAAGGGAGGATCTGTCTGTGAAGAAGTGCAGTCAGAATTCTCCTGACACATGAGGATGGTAAAACTTCTTATCATGTGCTTTGGAGACATTATCAGGAGGGACCTACCCCTGGAGAAAGGCATTGTGCTGGGTGACATAAAGAGCCAGAGACAAAGAAAATGGCCTTAAATGAGGTGAATTGACACTGGAGCTGCAACAATGGGCTGAAGTTCATCAGCCCTTTGTAAGGAAGGTGAAAGACTGGGTGGTTCATTCTGTTGTAGGAGGTGGAGGTCACTGTGAGTAAAGCTAAAGGCACCTAACAATAACAAACCTATACATTATAGCAGTGTAGCTGACAGTGAGAAAAAGAGAGATGTTGGCATTGAGAGAAGATAGCAGAAGGATGACAATGGAATAAAATGAACGTCCTGAAAATGAATACATAAAAATGAAAACAGAGACTAGAAAGTGAATGTTAAAGAGCTAGGAGAGCCCACATCCCAATTTAAAACACTTCAATGATAGAAAAAAAAACCCACAATAGAGGTGAATCTAGGTAGGTAAAGAGGAAAGAATGTTAAACATGACTCAGGTAGACATGAAGGAAAGAAATGGGACAATACTTTGTAATTGTATCTTCCTATGTTTGCAGCAGATGTTCAATGAGAAGCCCCAAATGATTGTTACTCGTCACTCAGAAAAGAACAGCTTGCATGAGCTCCGGGCCCAAACGCTGCTCTCTGGAAAGAAGCCACAGCCATCAAATTCACTGTGATTATGGTGTACAGACACTTCTAACGGTACCCTGGGGACTCTGAGTTAGGTAACTTTTCTATTTCTAACCTAGGAATAAATTACTCCATGTGTCATTTAGCATCATCCAAATGCAATTCTTTGTGAATTATCTCTAGTCATAATGGTAGGAAGGTGTTTTATGAAATACAAATACATCAGGGACATATGTTTTTGTTTTCTCAACTATTTATGAGAATTTTCCAAGACAAAGACAACCAATTTTTATTCACTAGGTTTTTTTGTAGGAGGTTACATATTGGACTGCTAAATGAAAGGTTGATAGTCAGTTGTTGTTGTTGTTGTTGTTGTTGTGTACTGTTGAGCCAGAACCACCTTGTGCCTATTTCTCTTGTGGTGCAACTGATGGATTTGAACTTGGATTGTCAGTGCAACTCCTTACCACTAAACCACAAGCGCTCGCCTAAGATGTGGTTGCCAAAAGGCATCTTCAGTATATTCCTTAAATTTGGGTTCTTCCTCTTGCAAAATAAGAATAACAAAATAGGGGTCCAGGCTTTTCTGTGCAAGCAAATAAAGACGTTTATTAGGAAAAGACACGGAAGCATGAAATGAGATTAGCCAATGATTCCCCATACAGAGGAATTGTTTGGGCTTATAAAGATTTGCATGAGAATGAATTTCATATTCATTCACAAGGGAAGGTGTGGAATTCTGGGAAATGACTCATGTAGGAGGATTTTTGATAATTAAGTTCACATACAGCTGGCACTTTAAAATAGACTGTTATAGAGTCTTCTCAGTCAAGTGCTATCACATGTGTGATGGTGCGCATGTGTGCATTGTCTCTGTGGGTGCCAATTTGAGTCCTGTGACAACTGGAAGCTCTCTGCTGCCTCTAAAAGAAGGTAAATAATGGTGGAGGGTGTTGGCTTGAGCATGGTTAAAGAAACCATTTAAGCAGGATCTGCCTGGAAAGCAATTTACACTATATTTTTCTTTCAACAGAGTATGGGTATGTCTTATTAGGGGAAAACATCTACATTGTAGTTTTCTGGTCTAACAGTCGACACTGCCCCTGAGACCTGGTTCTAATTGCTAACCAGTAAGGCAGTGGTTTGAGTCCACAGACTAACTGCTCTATTGGGGAATGATGTGACAGCCTGTTCAGTAAATAATTACAGCCTTGGAAACTCAGTGAAATAGTTATTCTCTGTCATTTAGTGTTTCCATGAGTCATAATAATTGATAGAGAATTGGATTTGGTCTCAGTGGCTACCAAGGTATGAAAAGACACAGAGGGATCTTAAATGCATGTTCCTAATTGAGAAAGAACACTGTGTGGTTTAAAATGAAGAAAATCATGTGCCAGTGCTGCATCCTTTCATCCATCTATTCAATCTTAAGTTAATCAAATCGTTCAATAAGGTGGACTTTATGAAAAAGAATGTGACACCAGGATTGGATAAAGATTCATCAACAACCTGCATCGTGGAGATGACACTACCTTGCTGCTGACAGTGAAGAGGACTTAAAATGGTTGCTACAAAAGACCAAAGACTATTATCTTCAAAATGAATTATATTTTAATGTCAAGAAAACTAAAATTCTTCGCACTGTACCAATAGGCAACATCATGACAGATGGACAGAAGATTGAAACGATCAACAATTTCATCTTATTTGTATCTGCAACCAATGTTCTTGGTACCAGCAGTCAAGAAATAAGAAGATGTGTATTGCATAGAAGCAGGCATGGCATCCACTTCCTAAACAACATGCCCCTGGAAATGATGAACTTGGATAAATGACGATAGTTATAGAAAGGCTTCGGGCCTTTTGTTCAAAGGGTCACTATAAGTCATGATCAACTTGATGGCTCAACAACAACAAATAAAAACAATATTGCATAAGGAAAGTGTGTCTGGTATCTCTCCAATGTGCTGAAGAGAAATGTTGTGGGCTTAAAGACTAAGTCACACCCTGATCCAAGCCATGGTCTTTTCAATTACTTGCTATGTATCTGAAAGTTGGTCAGGGACTAAATATGACAGAATCTATGCTTTTCAGTTATGATGTTGCAGAAGAGTACTAAATAACCTGTGGGCTGAAAAATGAACAAACAAGTCTGTGTTAGAGAAAGTGAAACAAGGATGCTGCTCCTTGGAAGCAAATATGGTGAAGCTTTGTCTTACATACTTTGGGCACGTTGTTAGGAGGCGCTAGTCCTTAGAAAAAGATATAATGCTTGGCAATGTGGAGAGTCAGCATAGGAGTGGAAGACCCTAAGCAAGATGGATCAACACAGTAACTGCAACAATGGGCATCAGTATATTGGAGGTGGTGAGGATGGCACAAGACAGGGCTAGGTCCAGGTTCATTGTTGATAGGAACACCATGAGTTGTAGTCAATTCAACAGCACACTAAAACAACAAAATGTAAAAGGGGACAGCCATTAAAGGCTAACTGACCCTCCAGAAAAGGCAGAACTGTAGAGGTAGTAAAATGATCAGTGCTTGGCTGTGTTCAGGGGGACAGGTAAAAGACAAGGGATTCTTAAGATAGTGGAGCTATTTTTTTATTAGATTGTAATGTGAATACATGACGTTATACATCTGCTAAAACTCCAAAAATCATAGCACAAAAAATGACCCTTAATGTATCAAAGTAAAAAGATAAATAAATTAGGAGATCAAGGGATTTCAAACTGTGGTCACAGAGACTAACTTTATTGTTATTATATGTCATGACATCAGTGGATGTTATGGGGGGGAATGTGACCTCATATTAGGTTCAGTTTTTAGCTTAGTAACTCTGGAGATCAATGGAGCACATGCAACTAAAGTCAGAAGAAACTGTTCGTAAGTGCTATACTTTAGTTGATAAAGAATGAAGGAACTGGTAGATTGTGGAAAGCAGACTTTGGTGGAAAGTAGTAAGAATTTTCAGATAAACAAAAGTAGGAGGCTAGAATAATTCGCATGGTGACGGACTAGAGTTGGATACATCATCAGTATGATCTCTTGTTTAACTTAATATAGATACAATGATTACATACAGACATCCTTATACAAGTGGATTGGAACTTCCAGACTGAAGCTGCTATAGAACAGTAAGCCTCAACCACAAAAGGGTCTGTATGATCAAAAAAGGCCCAACTTCTGGGTCAAAGTTTCTTTAAAATAAGAGCCCTCAACCACCAAAGGAGCTGTGCGATCAAAAAAGCCTGCCTTCTGAGTTGAAGATGCTCTAAAATAAGAGGTCCTAACTACATAAAGAGCTGTGTGATCAAAAAGGAGATAAAGAAGAAATTGTCATCAGAGTTTGAGGAAGACTCATTAATAACCTGTGTTTCACAGGTGATGCAACTTTGCTTGCTGCAAGTAAAGAGGACTTGAAGTACTTGCTGCAGAAGATCAAAGAACATAGCCTTCAATATGGATTGAATCTCAAACATCAAGTAAGAAAAAAAATTCTCACCACTGGACTAACTGGCAACAACAAGATAGAGGGAGAAAAGACTGAGATGGTCAACAACGTCATCTTACTTGGATTCACAATCAATACCCTTGGTACCAGCAGGCAAGAGATCAAGAGACATACTGCATTGGGCAAGTCTGCAGTCAGAAACCCTGTCATCTCTTCTATGCATTGATGCCTCATCAATGGCTTCATGGTAGAAGGAGTCTTTATGACTAGAAGGTAAAGGAGAAAACCTGAGCTTAGTTCTTGCATGGCTTATGTGTATGATGAGGCAAAAGAAAATGAAACTGCTAAGATATATAATTCTATTCATAAGTATCCCTGAAAGAGTGATGATGGGAAGTTGTCTGATGAGCAGAGCCCAGTGCTCTGCATTTGATCATTTACTTTTTTCAAAGAGATATAGATGGCTTAGAGTTAGGATCAATTAATAGTCAATATAGAATGATCTGAAAATATAGATGTTTAGAAGGTAGGAAACATAAAAAAAGAAGGTAGGAAACAAGCACATTTATGAAAGATGTAAGAATAAGTAGAGAGTCTGATGATGTTTTTTAATATCTTATGTTGATGTGAACCAAAAGCCTCATATTTCAAAGGAGACTTGAGACGGTGAGTTGGACAGAATGATTTACTTTGTAGATGGTAAGCAGCCTCTGAGCTAGTTACTCCACTGTGTATATAACAGGCCTATAAAGAGAGCAACACTCACCATAGAGATGGGAACTATGAGCCTACAGCCTGTCACTAAATTGCTTTAACTGCTGGGTGTCAGCTGTGTTAGAAACACAGACTAGGGTAGGTTCTCTGGTATAGTGACATGACTGACTCAATATATCCATCAGGTGATATTGTATTTTAAAAGATGCCTTTCAATGTTTGTGATAATAATGGTTAATCACTCAGCTGCCAGCTGAAAGATTGGTAGTTTTAACTCAGCAGTCCCTCCACAAGATAAAGACCTGGTAATGTGTTAACATAAAAACTACAGAAACCCTGTGCAGCAGTTAGCAGTTGTACTGTTTCACATGATGTCACTATGAGTTGCAAGCAACTTAGCAGCATTCAGTAGAAACATCTACCCTGCAAGACAGTGAGATTGGCACAGGATAGAGCAGGGTTTAGGACTGTTGTACATAGGGTCGCTATGCGTTGCAGGTGACTCGATGACATGTAAGAACAACAACAACCCTGGAAGAAGTTATTTAAGCTGAAGAGGATCAATACATACTCTACTCATGATTTTATTTTCTTGAATACTGTACTGTTCTCTGCTAATATCACTACTTGGAGTTCACAGACAGTATGATTTTAGATATGAGGTCACCAATAACATTATTGCAAGGGAATTGCTCATCCTTGAGAACATAAAGGTTGAGTTCTCTACTCCTACCACCCAAAAGCTCAGTTGAGTTCTCTACTCCTACCACCCAAAAGCAGAGCACGAGAATGATCTCAAGATCCAGAAAAAGTGATGGATTAGAAAATAACTTCTGCAAGGTTGGGGTGCTACCCTTCAAGTTTTTATATAACTAAACCAACTTCTATTGTTTGATTCTGTATCATTAATAAATACACGTGACACAAATTGAAGGACTAGGCATCATTGGTATTTTTACCTCCTATTCTTGCACCTGTATAGTTTGTGAGTCTAAGAAAATTACTTTCAGTGAGGAACATAGAAAGAGTTGAATTAAACTTATAATTAACTGCCAACAGTTCATCTTGCAGCCTTCATAGCACTGGACAAATGTGCAAAGAATGGAATTATCTTTCTAACAGGGCTAACAACTCCATAATATAAGCAGGAAGGAATCACACATTGGGTAGATAACTCATGTGATTCACTGAGGTCTTTCTGGATGTTCTTCTGCCCAGTTTTAATTATAAATTCGCAATTATAGCAATCACTTTTTTAAATGTGAGGCAAGAAAGTTTAGAGAGGAAAGTAAAGTTTATTAAGGACAGAACAACTGTCTATGAAACAGACAGTGAGTCTTCTTGAGGGAGAGAAAGACATTTGTTGTGGTTGTTATGTGCCTTCAAGCCAAAATCAACCCACAGCTGACCCTGCAGTGGGTTTTTAGGAGCAGTAAATTGCATGGAGGAGATTGCTTTTCTTTCTCCCATGGAGCAGCTTGGACTTGCAGTGCATCTAGGGGTAGAGGTCAACTATTTAAGTTCTTTTTCCTGGTTTGATTTCTTCTTCTGTGGCCACCTCTGGCTTTTGGAGTGAGATAAAGCTTCCAAACATGGAGATCTCCTCATACTGTGGTGTTTTCCAGACAGAAACCAGCGCTGATAACACTGCTGATACTGCAGTGTTACTGCAAGTTATCTCATTGTCATATTCCCTTTGTTCTCTTTGATCCTAATAGCCTCCATATAGAAAATACATGTAAACCCAAACCAACTCATTGCTATTGATTTAGAACTGACTCCTCACTGACTTTCCATCAGGCTTTCTCATGTAAATCTCATAGGAGGTGTTTTCATAATTCATCCTGCTAAGATTAATAGCAGACTATTTATGAGATGTCTCAGATCAGCATAGTCCCAAAGGCTTAGCCAGCTGTATGTGTCCATAATTTCCAACATGAACAGGTCCATCCATGGCTCAAGTCCCCAGTTACTCTATGGCCCTTAGGCTCAGATTTGCTAGAAGGTTTCAAAGTGACTCAGACCCATCAGGGGAATGACTAACGTGACTGTAGGTATTCGGGCTGGTTTTGGAGAAACTGGTGAGTAATGGTCCAGGATCCTGTAGATTTTCACTTGTGGCACAGCTAGATGGTGACTGGGGATGATGCAGACAGATGATGTAGAGACTGATGGACAGCTGCAAGCTATGTCCCAGGTGAGTGATCCTTTCCAAAGGAAAAAAAAAAGGCAGTAACCACTTTTTTATAAGAGCATGACAGAAGGCTCATGTGTCTTGTAGAAGAAAGTCTGAGTGACCCAGTAGAGAAAATATTAGACCAGGGGAGGTTCTAGATTGAGAAGGAGAGAGAGAATAAATATCAGTAACTATGCCCTTGGGATCACTTTGCACCAAAGGTCAGCTGGGCGTGGTGGCGCGCGCCTGTAGTCCCAGCTACTCTGGAGGCTGAGGCTGGGGGATCGCTTGAGTCCAGGAGTTCTGGGCTGTAGTGCGCTATGCCAATCGGGTGTCCGCACTAAGTTCGGCATCAATATGGTGACCTCCCGGGAGCGGGGGACCACCAGGTTGCCTAAGGAGGGGTGAACTGGCCCAGGTCGGAAACGGAGCAGGTCAAAACTCCCGTGCTGATCACTTTGCACCAAAGGTCATAGATTGTCCCACTAACTCTCCTCTTGGAAGATTTTCACCCACAAATTACAGCAATCAAATGTTTAGTTAATAGAAACGTAATGTCATGCATTTAATGCTAGAAGTATCAAAAGTGTGAGGGATAAACTCTCCCAGATACACTCAGACAACGGGGATAATTTATCAAGTTCTTATATGCCCAGTCTCATAATGCTGTGTACATCACACTAATGGTTCACATCTGCAAACCTTTTCAGAGGACTATCTTTGGGTTAAAGGACCTAATGAGACAATAGTTAAGGACTCAGGTGCCAATTGAAAGATTTGTGGTTCAACACCACCAGCAGAAACCTGGTGATCTACTCCTGAGAAGCTAGCAGCCTGTTTTCCCTTCTAGGAAGAGAAGACTGATAAGTCAGTACCACTGTGTCATATCGGGCCAGTGTGAATCAGAATCAGCTCAGTGGGGTGCAACAACAAAAACCTTTGATTTACTAGAACTACTTCATATGATGTACCAAGAAATACAAGTGCCAGACTTCTGCATTGGGGAAACTTTAGTTTTTGCTCTTAACACTGTCAACCAATTGTATGAGGCACATCTACCTCATTGAAGATCAACTTGTTCAAATGCCAATCACAAGCAAATCCTTTCACAATAACTTCTAGACTAGAGTATGACTACAGAGCACCCTAATCTAGTCAAGTTGGCACATTAAAATTAGCCACTACAATCACTAACATCAGTATTTTAAATGTAAAATTTTAAGGATTCCTCTTGCAAGGATTTACTGTATAGGAATATTTGCAGGACTGAGGAAAAAATATGTATTAACATGCACAAATGTTTTGAAAAAGCAATTGGAAATTAGTTGCAGCATTGAGCAACTAATGGAAATTTATATAAACGTTCATTAACAAAAGTAATGTTGCACAAGCCATTCCATGATACACTTTACAATGTATTTACATGTGCTGATTTCAAAAGGTCTTTGATATACAGAGGAGGTAGAGCACTTTTCAGAATAATGTCTCATATATATTTCCATTTGAATGATAACATTATCAACAAAATCTGTATGTGCCTATATGCTTAGGCATACATACCTGCATAAACAGAAAATAGTCTGAAACATCTTTGTTTTAAAATAACAAAAGTGGAAAGACAATAAATCATTGTTGTATTTTGACATGCTTTTCCTTTTTTATAAATAAAACATGAACATACAATTCTAATACATTTAGAAAAAAAAGGAATAGACTAAAAAAACCCAATTATATGAGAATACTACTACATGCACTATATGATTACACAGTGGAGTTAGATTCCAATGAAAAGGTTAGAAAGATCTGTGTAGGAATTTTACATAGATGTGTGTCTCCTATTCATTGATCACTCACTGGTTGTTTTTCCATATGTCACTTCATAACCACTGGGATTAAAACAGGCTTAGAAGCAGGAGTGTCATCCACTTCCAAAATAGCTTGCCTCCAGAAACTCTATGTACTTAGAGAAACAATGAAAGCTATAGAAGTGTTCAGGTCTTAAGTTCATAGGGTCTCTGAGTCATCTACAACTTGAGAGCACTTAACAACAACAAAATGTATATTTTCAGTGTTTGTTGATTTATAATTATCCCTGGGTAGAGCAAAAGGTTAATTGTTCAACTACTAGTTGAAATGTTGGCAGTTTAAATTCACCCAAAGATGCCTGGCAAGATGCTTCTGAAAGGTAATAGCCTTGGAGACCCCATAGAGCAGTTGTACCCTGGATGCATGATGTTGACATAAACCAGAGTTGACTCCATGGCAACTGATGATAATAACAATGATGGATGCTTGTCCTCTACTCCTTGATGATTGAATAGTGTTCCACATATCATCTTAGATTCACAATACACTTGTGATATTCTATGATCATTATATTGCAATTGTAGGAGTTAAGAATGTGGGTTTATAGTCAACTTTATTAAAATCACAGTTGTACCTTTGGATAGCTATTGACCTTGTGCAAGTTCTTCAACTCCCTGAACATCAATTTCTCATTTGCTATCATTAGGTAACACAGATACTTCTTTAGCTAGGCAATATTAAAAAAAACGAGATAAGAAGAATTGCAAATTGCTCTCCAAAGTCAACTGCTATTCATTATTCCTAGAGGAATTCTTCCTCAGAATGGCTGGAGATGTCAAACCGCAGAACTTTTTCACATTTTAACCACTGTACTACCAGAGCTCCTTATGCAATTTTACAAGTGGTGGAGCCATACATACCAGGGCATCACTACCCAAGTCCACATTTCAATGGACCTCCAGCTTAGAAGGCATTCAATTATACCTTCCAATCTCTAGAGAGGTTTTCTTTCTTATTTTTTGGTAATATTTTATTGCTTTGAAGCTGAAGGTTTACATAACAGTTAAGGTTCTCATTCAACCATTTCTATACATGTTATCCAGTGTTATCTGTTCCTTCTTAATAGCATGTAAATATTTTCATTCTGATTGTACTGTTTCCATTAATCTGGTTTCCATGCCTTATCAAATGTTCATTTTTGTTTTAAGGTAATTGCTATAATTTTTGTCTTTTACAAGTGATTTGCTTAAAACAACATCGTACAAATGGGTACTTTTTGAGTGTATTTGCTCTTTCCATAGAGGATGACATCAGGGATTAGATTTGCCTTCAAGGTTTGGAAGACTATCTCAGGAAGTTTAGGGAAGTCTAATAGTCTTACTAGTCTGATAAATCTATTTCATTTTGGATAATTGTTTGGTCTTTTTGTTGTATGGTTTTAGGAATCCTAACTTCTGCCTCGTAATTTTTGTAGAGAGATTTCCACAGACCCTTCGCTTTTGGTTTAGAGAAAAGAGAAAACTCACTCTTTTCTCCTAGAGAGAAAGGAAGTGAATGCTCAGTCTTTTATAGGATGTAAGCAGTTAGTGGCGTCTAGGACATGTTGCTGTTGTTGATTGCTGTCAAGTCAAGCAGAATCATAGCGACCCTATGAACCAAAGGCCTGAAACATTTCTATAACTATCGTCATTTCTCCAGGTTCATTGAGTTTCCAGAGGCATGTGATTTAGGAAGTGAATACCACTCCTGCTTCCAAACCAGTCTTAAACTGGGAGCTCCACCAAACACTGTCCACCATGGGCACTTGTTATAGCATTTGACTCCCAATGGCACAAGGTTCGGCTTCATAGCAAACCCAGATAACTTCAGTACAGCAAATTGACAGAAGAGTGCTGTACAACTTAGAAGAATGTTATTCCAAAATAATAATACTAGGCCCTCAGGCCCAATCGACATTTAAATACAAGGGGTGTGTGTGTGTGTGTGTGTGTGTGTGTGTGTGTGTGTGTGTACAAAGATGAACAAAATGCTTGAAGCCTTTCTAGAACTATTATAATTTGTCCCAGTTTCATAGACTTTCTAGAGGCATTTGGTTTAGGAAATAGATGCCACTCCTGCTTCCAAACCTGAATCAATCTGGGAGCTCCACTCAATACTGTCCCTGATGGGTAGCCAGTTATGGTGTTTGTTACACCAATGACCCAGTTGCCCATCATCTCAGCAACCCTAAGTTACTTTAGTAGAGCAAATAGACCACTGCTGTACCACTTAAAAGAATGTCCATCCCAAATAAATGAACATTTGTCCCGAGGGTCACAGACATTTTTAAATTTTGGCAGGTCCAAATACTGGTGGACTACCAGCCAGAGACCCCAATTCATCTGGCAAGTCCCATCTTCTGACACCCACTTGGTGACAGAAATAAATCCACAAGAGTTCCTAGTATTTAATATGTAACCCTCCTCAAGATTCCATCATGTCATCCAGCATAAAACCCAATTCACAACACAATAGCCATCAGCCTGCAGGCATAGCCAAGCATTAAGACATTTTTAAAGTCTAGCAAGCCCAAATGCTGGTGTACTACAAGCCAGAGACCCCCAATTCATTTGGTAAGTCCCATTAGCTGACAGTCAGGGCTCTTGTGGCTTTATTTCCATCCCCATCATGTGGGTGTAGTGATAATTCTCTCCAAAGACTAGTTCTTCCTGAAAATATGGCTGAAGTAAGTGAGACGGTTTCACTGTCTTTGTTTATAGGAGCACTCTGGTTACACTTCAAGACAAGTTTGTTCTTTTGGCAATCTATGGTATATTCATTACTCTTTGCCAACACACAGCTCAAATGTATGGATTCCTTTTTGGTCTTTATTATTAATTGTACAACTTTTGGATGTATAGAAAGCTATCCAAAATACCAACGCTTGGTTCAGACACCTTGGTCTAAAAAACTGACATTCTTGATCTTTCCTCCTTCGCAGTAGATTTCTTCATTTTTTAAAAAAAAATTATTATAATAGTTTATATATTTACAAAATTCAAATACATCATTTTAATTTTTTTGACTGCTGCTAACAGGGATGTGGATTAATTGTAG
>NW_006399885.1:4955400-4978528 GCF_000299155.1 Elephantulus edwardii | reverse complement strand
TATTATGTTTTAGGAACTCTTATTTTAATGTTTCTGTTCAAAATGTATATGTAGGTTTTAGTCATTTACTGAGACAACATGAAAAACTCTAAAATTACCTTAGCTATTCTATATCTCATCTACCATCTGATGAGCTACAATGTACTCATGATCTTTTGAGTTTGAATAATTTAACCAGGTTTCTACAGTTAGTATATTCTCCAAATGTCTGAAACTTTGATGTATCTAACCATGTCTCTCATTGTTTACTATCCCACTAGTAGTTCTAAACTGTAGCATATATCAGAACAACATGTCTAAGCTCCTTGATAAACCAATGGAAGGACCTGACAATGTGTTTCTATCAACTTCCTGGGTAATGCAGAACGAGTATGAGGATCCAAGGGATGAGAAGGTGGGAGCAGAGGGTTGAGGATGGCCATGGAGAGGGGGATCGAGGTGAGGGTGAGGGCATTAGTCATTGGGTCTCACAATTTGATGAATGGAAGAAGGGATGGATGACGCAAATGGTAAAGATCTGGTATGAAAAACAATATACATGAACTTGGTAAATAAACCAGTATAAAAGAATAATCAGTATTTTAAAATTTTTTTAAGATGAAAGAAAAGTAATGCAAAATCTATCCTTTTTAGATTCTGCCATTTTCACAATATGTTTTATTTTTTGGAAGCTAAGGTAAATTTAATTCCTTAATAACCTTTGTGGGTGGCCCTTGAGCCTTAGACTAAGGGTGGAGGCTTGCTCAAGGGTGTGGCTTTAAAAATTCCTAGTGAGGTGATAGGTCTGGGGGCTGGTCTGGGGCCTCAGGCCTTGGAGTCTCCCTCCACTCTAGGAGTTGGCTGGTGATCTAGCATCTAGATGGTGGTCTCGTCTTGATGTTGTTGTTGTTATGTGCCATCGAGTCGTTTGCAACTCATAGCAACTCTATGTACAAGAGCCCTAAACACTGTTCTATCCTGTGCCAATCTTGCTGTCTCAAACACATTCATTCCCACCACTCCACTCACAGAATCGATCCATCTCATCGAGGGTCTTCCTCTCCTGCGCCGTCCCTCCACTCTCCCAAACATGATGTCCCTCTCCAAGGACCAGTCCCTCCTTGCAACATGCCCAAAGTATGTCAGACGAAGCTTCAGGATCCTTGACTCCAGGGAACATTCTGGCTTCACCCTCTCCAGGACAAACCTGTTTGTTCTCCTAGCAGTCCATGGTATATTCAACACTCTTCCCCAGCACCATAGCTCAAAGGCATCAATTCTCTTTCTATCATCCCTATTCACTGTCCAACTCTCCGATGCATAGCACGTAATTGCAAATACCATAGCCTGGATCAGGTGCACCTTAGTCTCCAGCCTGACGTCGTTGCACTTCAGTACTCTTGAGAGGTCCCTCACAGCTGACTTTCCCAATGCAATTCGTCTCCTGATTTCTTGGCTCTTTGATTTCCTAACTGCTAGTGCCAATAGTGTTGATTTTGGGACCAAGCAGCTGAAGTTGTTAACAATCTCAATCTCCTCACTCACCGTATATCATGATGCTATCACTTGGCCCAGTGGTGAGAATCTTTGTTTTCTTGATGTTGAGTTCATTCATATATTTTTTAAATAAAATTTTTATTTGATACTGGTTTACTTACAAAGTTCATATACATTGCTTTTTGAAGACTACAGTCCTTGACCTTCTGTAGCTTACGTGTCATGTGCCTCTCCAGTCAGTGAGCAAGCTTGTGTCATCTGCATAACACAGGTTGTTGCTGAGTCTTCCTCCAAATCTGATGCCAGATTCCTCCTCATAAAGCCCAGACTCCTGAACGATCTGCTCTGTGTATTGATTGAAAAGGTATGGTGATAGGATGTATATTTGACACAGACGTTTCTCTATGCAGAACCATGCAGTATTTCCGTGCTCTGTTCTAACTACTGCTTCCAGGTTCAAGTATAGGTTTTACATAAGCACATTTAAGCGTTCTGAGATTCCCATTCTTCTCAAGGTTAGCCACAATTTATTGTGAACCACACAATCAAATGCCTTTATATAGTAAAAACAAAACAAAACAAAACAAAAAAACACCACAGATATACATTCCTCTGGTATTCTCTGCTTTCAGCCAAGATCCATCTAATGTTGGGTATGATGTCCTTAGCGTCATGGCCACTTTTAAATTCAGTTTGTACATCTGAAAGTTCTCGGCTGATGTGCTGTTCCAGTCGTTTTTGGATAATCATCACCTGGAGCTTATGTGCATGTGATATTTAGTTTTATAAATAAAATTTTTATTTTATGTTGGTTTGCTTTACAAAATTTGTATACATTGCTTTTCACACCATATCTTTCCACACTCTTTCCAAACAATTTTTACTTGAATGCAAATAAATATAGATCTCTTCCAGTCAGCTGGCCAGATAGTTGTCCTCCAAATTTCTTGGTATAATCTGGTTAACATGTTTTGGGCAGCACTCATTTGTTGAAATATGTCGCTTGGTATTCTTTCAATTCCTGGTGCCTTGTTCTTTGTTAATTTCTTCAGAGCAGCTTGAACTTCTTCCTTCATCACCACTGCCTCTTGATCATATGTTGTTTCATGAAATTCTTCTGTGTCAGCCAATTCCTTTTGATACAGTGACCTTTTATACTCCTTCCATCTTCTTCCTCTGTCTTTGTAATGTTGGGTTTGGGTTTTGTTTTGGTTTTTTTTCATTCTTCGTGGGTGATATTCTTGATATCCTCCCACAGCTCATCTGGTCTTTGCTCATTAGTATTAAAGGCCTCAAACCCATTCCCAAGATGGTCTTTAAATTCTAGTGGGGTAGACTCAAGGTCAAATGTTGGCACTTGTGGATTTGATTTTATTTTCTTTAGCTTCTGTTTAAACTTGCATATGAATAGTTGATGGTCTATTCCACAATCAGCACCTAGTCTAGTTTTCACAGCTAGTATTGAGCTTCTCAAGAGATTTTTTTTCTCATACATATAACCAATTTGATTCCTGCATAGACCATCAGTTGAAATCCATGTGTAGAACTGCTCTTTATGTTTATGGTAAAAGGTATTTGCAATGAATAGGTCATTGATTGTACAGAATTCTGTCTCCAGTCTCATTTCTGTCACCAAGTCCATGCTTCCTGACTTTTGATCCAAACTTTTGCATTACACTCACCTACTATTATCATGATATCTTAGTTGCATATTCGATCAATTTCTGACAGCAAAAGTTGGTAAAAGTAATTTATTTCCTTGATTTTGGCCCTGTTCGTGGTGCATATATTTGAATGGTAGTGATATTAACAGGTCTTCCATCTATGTGTATGGATATTATCCAGTCACTCACAACATCGTATTTCAAGATAGAACCAGAAATGTTCTTTTTAACTATGAATTCACCCTGGTAAGTAATTATATAAAGCGCAATGTATATAGATTATTCTATAAAACAAATTGTATATGGATAAAACACAATGTACATGAATGAAACAAAATATAGATGAATGTAGAAAAAAAGAAAATAAAAGTTAAAAACCCCAAACTTCAGATTTGGAGGCTCATCAGACTAAGGGGTTTTCCCCCATATTACCAAGGTTATTTCTGACCCTGTAGTTAACAAACAGAGGTAACTTTTGTTAAGATGGAAATTATCATAATGCACCATACCTCCCAATGAAAAGGAGAATTGTTAACCTGCAGTTTATGATCCTGCTTTTCTCAAGGTTTTGAATTATTGTCAGTGAATAAATAAATCCTATACAGTAAGAACATCATTTATTTTTAGGGAGCTGGTGGTGGAAAAGGTTAATGAAATCCTAGTGGATTAGCAAATATGAATTCAAAATGAATTGCTCTGCAGTGAAGAGTAATAAAATTTATCTAATATATATCAGTATGTACTATAGAGGGTCAATGGAAACCAGAGAAACTTTCCATAAAATAAAATGACACGTGAACTGCAACAATGAGCTCAGTTCTCTGAGAATTATGAGGATGCTGCATAGCCAAGTAATATTTCATTCTGAGATATGTGAGACATAAGGTCACCATGAGTCGGAGCTGACTTGACAGAAACAGAAAATAACACCATGGAACACAGTTTCAAGAACAACTCAACAGCTGTCAGTTGACCCTGCATAAATCCCTATGGGTTCTGTTAGAGTAGGGGGAGTTCTCTGATTTAGCCTTAGAGTTTGAGGAATTCCCCAGAAAGTAAGCTCTGGTGGCATTGTGGTAAGGAGCTGCATTGCTAACCCGAGGGATGAGACTTGAACCCACACACTGCTCAATGGTAGAAAGATGAGCAATCTCTTCTGATGTGATATGCTGTCTCTGAAAATCTGCTAGAGGGTCAGCTCTGGGTTGGTTCCAACTCTACATTACTTAGCAACAATAGTATGATAGAAAATTGGAGTTTCTTCTTGGCCAGTTTCCTTAGCTGGGTGAAATGTTGATAGAGTTCTTCTGGAAAGTGAATGGTGCTTAGGTGAAGAAAGAGCTTGAAACAGAGGCAAAGAAATTGTTAGAGCCAGAGTGAACTTTATTAAGTAAGAAAGACACACAGAGTCAACTGTAGTAAGCAAGCAAGAAAAAATAGCCTCAAGAGAGGAGGTTTGATCTATGAAAGAGAGAGACAGAACAGACACCTCTTTTCCTTTGTTTTACTTTATAGCACCTCCTGAGCTCCCCAGAATACCTGTACTCTTTGCAAAGACAGGCTTTGGTAGTACTTTATTGGTTCATGCTGGGTGGATCAATCACTGGCATCTACTGATTTATCTTCTGCTTGGTTTCTACCATCTGTTTCTCCCCCAGAATTTTGTTGTCATTTTGTCATTATTTTCTCTTAAACTAAGAGGTCAAACCATTGCAGAGAGCATAAGGGTGGTATAGGATATGGAAAGATTCTGATTAGTTTTTCATAGGGTCACTATGAATCATAGTTGACTTGATGACATAAAGCAACAACAATTACCTACATCAGTGTACAACTGTGCTCTATAAAGATATCAATAGCTGATTACTATTTTTTTTAACTAGATCACCAAGTCTTTTGTCTAAAGTGCCTCTTAGTGGATTTGAAATTTTATACACACACACAACCCTCATCCCCCACATGTATGTTGTTGTGCTCTGTTGAATCAGAACAACCTCAGAGCTGACCATCCAGTGGGTTCTTAGAGACTGTGAATCACATAGGAGAGGATTGCCTATCTTTCTTCCACTGAGCAGCTGGTGGATTTGAGCTGCATGCCTTTGGATTGGCAGCGCAACTCCCTATCACCAAGCCGCTAGAGTCAGTCTCTCTCTCTCTCTCTCTCTCTCTTAAAACTATCTATATTAAGAATCATGGTTTAAAATCAGGAAGGATGTCCATCAGGATTGTATCTGTTCTCCATATCTACTCTATCTGCTTGCTGAGCAACTGATTTGTGAAGCTGGACACTATGAACTGGAATGTGGCATCAGTGTTGGAGGAAGACTCATCAACTACCTGCTCTATGCAGATGACTCAACTTTGCCTGCTGAAAATGAGTAGGACTTGAAACACTTACCATAGAGAATCAAAGACTATTGCCTTCTATATTGATTACATCTCAACATTAATAAGATAAAAAATCCTCACCTCTGGACTGATAGGTAACATCATGATAGACGGAGAACTGTCAACAATTTCATCTTACTTGTATCCACAATCAACACCCTTGGTAGTAACAGGAGATGTGTTGTACTGCGCAAGTCTGTTGTCAGGGCTCTCTCCAACTTACTGAAGAGCAATGATGTTAATCTGATGACTAAGGTGTACCTGATTCAGACCATGGGTATTTTTTTAAAATATTTTTTTTATTGGGAAAAACATATTGGGGGTACAAGGAGGTGAGGGTTGGGGGCAGAAGGGTGAGGATGGTCCAGGATGCAGTTGCAGAGCTGCACAGTTTGGTCGGTGGGGGGAGCAGGTGAAGGAAATGATGAGGGTCCAGTGGGGACCAGATCCTACAGAAGAATGACAAGCATTTTCCAATAGTAATTAAACCAACTGTCTTATTGATTTGGGAATTGGATGCCGACTCTCTGGCTTCTTCATGCTGAACAGGGGCTTAGATATAAAGGGGGGAAGGGAGGACACTTTATCACCTTACTGGTGGTCTTGGGTTACAGCTGCTTGCCTTCTTGCTCCTGAGGGCCGCGATGTTTCGCCCTGAGCAGAGGGCCGAGGGCAGCCCACCCCAGGCAGAGGGCCGTGACGGCTGAAGTAGTGTTTTTTTTTAAAAAAAGAAGAAAAAGTGTGTGTGTGTGTGTGTGTGTACCATCAAATTGGATCTGACTGGTACACGAGACTACCCCTCCTTCTCCAGCAGAGCATGAAGTAGAGTCTGGGTTCCCCTCCCCCCAGGTGCCTGTCGGGGCCTGGGTTTCAGCTGTCCACACCACCCCAGTGGGCAACAAGCTTAAAGCCCCTGATGGCTCTGGGCGCTGACTCTCACCAGTAGCTATGGATGAAGTCACAGGCGATTTTCAGCTAGCGCCTGAGACCATAGGTATTTTTATTACTTGTTATACATCTGAGAGCTGGACAATGAATAAGAATGATGGAAGAAGAATTGATGCCTTTGAGCTGTGGTGACACAGAAAACAGTGAATATCCCATGGACTGCCAAAAGAATAAACAGATATGACATGGAAAAAGTAGAGTCAAAATGCTCCTGGGAGGTAAGGATAGTGAAATTTCCTCTTGCATATTTTGAATTTTTTGCTAGGATAGACTATTCTTTGGAAAGGGATATCATGCTTGAAAAGGGTCAATTAAAATGTATGGAAGGAGATTGCCAATCCTTCTTCCACACAATATATGACAATATATGTATATTTGTATATATGTATACATATATTGTGTGTATGTATACAATTATATATAAATATACTGTATATATACACACAATTATGCGTACATATATTGTATATATAAACACAATTATATATGCAAATATTGTATTTATGTATACATATATACATATATTATACGTTTATATGTACATATGAGAGAGACGGGGAAAGAGAGAGAGAGAGACAGGAGAGCATGTGCAAGTGAGCACAAAGGGATATGCTGTGATGGTGTAGCGGTAAGGAGTTATGCTGCTGATACAAGGGCATGCAGTCTCCCACTAGCTGCTCCATCGGAGAAAAATTGGCAGTCCTCTTCCATGTGATTATTTAAAGCCTCTGAAAATGCACTAAGGAGAGTCACCTAATAAGTTGTTTCTGATTTGACAGCATAGACATATAAAACATATATTTATACAAACACACATATATATGTGAATATGTGTTTATATATGATTATATGTTGTTATATATGATTTTATGTTATTATATATGTGAGTATGTTGTTATATATGTGAATATGTGTTTGTGTGTGTGCATACACAGACATGTAAGTGTGTGTGTGTGAGAGTGTGTGTGTGCGTGTATGTTTTCGTTATGGGCTTCTGTCTAGTCATTCCTGGATCACTACAAGCCCTTGCACACAGAGTGAACAAAATGCTTCAAAGTTTTTCATCATCTCCATGGTGATCACAGATGATACCTTTACTAAGGAGACCTAGAGACATGGCGGTTAAACTCCTAAACTCAAGTTTGGTAGTTTGCGTATACCCACCAATTGGAGGGAGAAAAGTGTGACAGTCTATTTTCTTACAGATTTGCAACCTTGGAAACTAGATGGGACCACTGTACGTTGTCCTGTTGGATTGCTATGAGTCAGAATTGGCTCAATGACAATGAGTCTGTACTTTTACTTATACAATAGCTGGAAGTAATAGAACTATAACTCAGGTTCCCACCTTAGCAACCATTTGTGAGCCAAACTTTAGGTCAGATTCTATTACATGCATAAGGAGTAAACTTTCCCTCAGTGTATATCACATAATTCTTCCAAGTGACATGTCCAAGGACAAAGCTTTGCGATGACATTATCAACAATGAAATCTGCTCAGAGGTCAGGAGAGATATATTGTCCATCATGTGTGGCACCTCAATAATTCACTGTTCAGAGATAGAACTTTCAGGCTCAATCTGAGAATCCGTTTGGATTTAGACACATTTTTCATATCTCCTTGTCAATAAATTCTGTGACATAAACATGGTTGTGCTAAAGATGAGAACTCTGACAAATTTTTATTAAAGGAAATTTATTTTAGAAGCAGATTCCAGCTTATTATTTCTGTAAAGTGAACTAAATAGAGACAGCATCTGGAACTAGTCAAAAGAATTCCGTTTAAAGGACTTTGAATACTTCTGCGTGAAGTAGAGAGTTAGCAAGTGACCACAAGGACTTGCAGAACAATGGAAAAGATGTTGCTAACCTGTCAACATTGTTGTTTGTCCTCTCCCCATTCACACCAAATATACTTTCCATAATAACTATCTTCTGATATACAAGTCTTGAGTTGTATCCCAGTTTTATTATTTGTTAAGTGCATACCGTCACACAATATCTTTGTCTCTTTGTCCCTCAAGTTCTTCTGCTGGAAAATCATTATTTGTAAAAACAAAGTGCCAGAATTGAGGAAGGAGAGTCTGACCTCAGTAACCTCACAAAGCAGAGGAAGCCTCATCAATGGCATCAGTAACAATGGTAACAGTTCTTGCTTGGTTATTCATGCCCTCAACTTTCCGTAACTTCTACAAATTCTACCATCAACTATTCCTCTCAGGGGGCTCACTACTTCTCTCTTTAAAAAAATATTTTAATTGTGATTTTAATGAATGTTACACTACTTCTCTCATGTTTTATTATTAAGTGTCATTGAGTCAAGTACAAATCTAAACTCTGTACTATCCTGTGCTATTCTTATCATACTTGATACACTGTGTCAATTGCCACAGACAGTGTATTAATTAATCTTGCTGAAGGTTTTCTTCTCCTTTGCCCCCACATTTCTAGATCTTATATTCCCTTTCAAGGAACAATATGTACAAAATCCACGAGACAAAGCCTCAACATCTTTGCCTCCAAGAAACATTCTGGTTGCACGTTCTCCAAGACAAATATGTTCTGTTGTTAGTTCATGGGATATTTAGCACTCTTCACCAACACTACAACTCAATTAATAAATTATCTTGTCATTCTTATTCAATGCCAAACTGTCAAATGCATAGCAGGTGACTAGGAAGACTCTGGCTTAAATCAGGCTCACCTTAGTCTTTAAAATTATATCATTGCTCCTGAGGACTTTGGAGAGATCCCAAAGAGCAGACTTTTCCAATGCTATGCATTTCTCAATGTCCTGACTCATTGTACCAAGGGTATTGACTGTAGATCCAAGCAAGATGAAACAGTAAATTTCAATCTTTTCTCCATGAACAAACAAGTCTGTTCTGGAAAGGGTGAAACCAGGCTGCTCTCTGGAGACAAGGATTTTGAAACTTCATCTCACATACTTTGGGCTTGTGACCAGGAGGGATCAGTCATTGGAAAGGGACATCATGCTTGGAATGGTGGAAGGATAGCACAAGAAAGGAAGGCCCAGGATGAGATGGATTGACTCAGTGACTGGAAAAATGAGGTTAGGTCTGTCAGAGATGACGAGATTGGCTCTGGATAGGGCAGGTTTCAGAGTCAATGTACATAGGGTCTTGATGGCACATAACAGCAACAACAATAACTATTACGATGTTGCTAATTAGTCCAGTGCTAAAGATGTTTGTTTTCTTGATGTTGAGAGGCAAACTCATTCCAATGGCCACAAAGAACTCACAGAAAATATTCATGGTTAAGGAGTTTATAAGGGAAGTTATAAATTACAATTCAGATTGGAAAAATAATAAACAACTCAGGATACAACTCTTCAGTTGAGGCAGCCTCTTCTTAGCTGTCCTCCTGCTGCTTCCATGGATTCTATATAGACTGCTATGTAGCTGCCATCTCTTGGTCTCACTGACTCTGGTGCCATCATGCTCTCTCACTGGTCCACACAAGATCTCAAGCACAAAAGATATCCTTCACTCTGTAGTTGTATCTTCCTGATGTTAGTAGATAATTTTTTTTCCACTTCTGAATTTAGTTTAAGCCTCATATGATGGCAAAAATGACAAAATCCCTACATGAGTGTTTTATACATCTTATTTGCATGTTGCTATCCAGGTGAGGAATGTGGCATCAGGATTGGAAGAAGTCTTGTCAACAACTTCTATTATGCAGATGGCATAGCCTTGCTTGCTGAAATTGAGGAGGACCTGAAGCATTTACTGCAGAAAGTTAAAGACTGTAGTCTGCAGTATGGACTGAAGCTCAACATTAAGAAGACAAAGAGTCTCACCACTGGGTCTATTGGCAACACCATGATGGATGGAGGCGAGATTGAGATGTTAACAATTTTAGCTTGCCTAATTCAACAGTGAACACTCTTGGCACTAGCAGTCAGTAAATCAAAAGATGAAGTGCATTGAGAAAAATTGCTGCCTAGGACCTCTCTAGAGTGTTAAAGAAAAATGATGTCTGTCTAGAGACTAAGGTGCACCTGATTCAGGCCATGGTCTTTACAAGTACTTATTATGCATGAAAGAGAAGGGCAATGATGAAAGATTACAGAAGAATAGTTGATACCTTTGAATTGTAGAAGAGTTTAGAATGTACCATAGACTGCCAAGAGAACAAACAAGTCTGTCCTAGAAAGGGTGACAACAAGCTTCTCCTTGGAGGCAAGGATTTTGAAGCTTCATCTCACATACTTTGGGCATGTTGCCTGGAGAGACCAGTCCTTGGAGAAGGACATCATGCTTGGAAAGGTGGAGGAGGGACAGTGCAAGAGAGGAAGACCCCAGATGAGAGAAATTAAAACAGTAACTCAGGTAATGAGGGTAGATATATCAAAGGCAGTGATATTGGCTCAGTATAGAACAGGGTTCAGAGCTCATAGAGTCACTATAAGTCAGAGTTTACTCAATGGCACATAACAACAACAACATCTAAAAAGGGAGCTCTGGTGGCTTAGTGGTAAGGAGTTGCATTATCACTGCAAAGGCATGTGGTCCTAATATACCAGTTGCTTTATGGAAGAAAGATAGGCAATCTCTTCCTGTGCAATATACTGCCAATTCTTTAGTCAACCTATCCTCTTCTCGACTGTCCTCTCTCCTGCTTTTAATACTGAAGTCTTCCTGTGCAAGTCATAGTTGACCCCCTTGATACCAGCAGTCAGGTGATCAACAAACATATACTATTGGAAAAGTCTGCTGCCAGGGACCTCTCCAAAGTTCTGAAGAGCAATTATGTCATTTTAAAGACTGAGTCATGATCTTTACAATTAACACCCGAGAGCGAGACAATGAATTAGGACAACGGAAAAAGAAGTGATGTGTTTGAGTAGTGGTATTGGAGAAAAATGATGAAGATACCATACACTGCCGAAAGAACAAACAGATACGTGTCCTGAAGAATATGCAGCCAGATGATGAAGGCAAAGATGATGAAACTTCATCTTACATACTTTGGCACATTGTTAGAAGAGGCTATTCCTTGTAGAGGACACCTTGGAAAGGTGGAAGGTCAGCAAAAGAGAATAAGACCCTCTTATTATCAACAACATGGGTTGATACAGTAATTCCAACAATGAGCTCAAGTGTCTCACAGCTGATAAGGATGGCACAGGATAGGACAAGGTTCGGTCTGTTGTTCACAGAATCACTGAGTTGTATTCAACTGGATGACACATAGTAACAACAACAATCCAAAAGTGCTAATTACCTTCTTTAAATTATTAGCAAGTTATCCAGCCCCCCCAGTAGACCACTAATATCTCATATTTGCATAATCCTATTCAGGGAGCTCCGAAGCCTTTGGGGTAAAGAAATGAGCTGCTAACTCAAATGCATGCAGTTTAAATTCACCAGCTGCTTCCCGGAACAAAGATGAGCAATCTCTTTCTGTGCAACTTACTGCCCCTGAAAACTTGCTGGAGAGGTTCTCACTCCATGGTATATAAGAATCAGGCTAATTAGAATAACATCATGAAACTTTATCTCATGTATTTTTTTTAAATTAATTTTAATGAAAGTTTACAGAGACTTAGGGTTTCCATTCATTGTTGCATTTAAAATTTTTCTTAAGGCTAGTGATAGGTGCTAAAATAAAACCAACAACAAAACAATACCTTCTAAGAAGGATGATTTCCACCTGACTAAGACTAAAAAGAACTCAATTAATCATAATTTTTATTTATTTTTTTTAATCTCTGTCCAGGAAACTATCTCATGTATTTTGAGCATGCTGTCAAGAGGAGCCAGACCTTAGAAAGGACGTCATGCTTAAGAGTTGAGGGTTATTGAAAGAGAGGAAATCTCTCAATGAGATGGTTTTACATAGTGACTGCAAATGGGTGTAAGCAAAGCAGGGAGTGGGAGAATGGTTTAGGATTGATTGGGTAAAGGGCTGTGCATAAGGTAGTTATTAGTTCATAACTTTTAACAACTATCAACCAGTAATATAGTAAGAGTTACAAAACCTGAAAAGAAAACTCAAATCCATATTGAACGAGTCATTTCTAGCACAGTATCTGAAGTGACTAATACAGTGGTGTCCTTCGGATACTGAGACAATGTTTAAAGAAAAAAGATGAAACTCAAGTTAAGGTGCTATGTAAAATCTGAAATAAGGCCAAAACAAGAAGCAAATACTTTACATAATATTATAATAGGATCTTCATCAGTCACTGCCATGAATGTGATTCATAGTACTGCTGAGATCCTTTAAGTCTGAGTGGTATGCCCTATAGTCATTCTGGATCAGGGCTGCAAGGGTGGTCTACAGTTTTGTCCAAATGCAAAAGAACTGCTTTCAAGTAAGTTCTATCTCAGAGCTTTGTCTCAACATATGGTTTAATCTCTTGATCTTTCAAATTGTCCCTTCATTGCGGGTCTTCAAAATTTGCCTCAACAAACATGTGTATAATTTAATTTTATAAAGCACAATATTCTTTAGAGAAAAGTTTAAAGTCTTCTTAGCTCCAATAGTCTGCTAAGTTTTAAAAATGAACTTATTTTAACCTATTATCTGGAATCTAGCTTCAAGGTCATCACTCTTGCTTTACATCTGAGCTGTGCAAACCTGTTCCATACTCATGGCCAGGACCATTCATTAGCCTATGATACACTCCTTTCCTCAGCTTCAAGATGTCCCAGAATCCCTTCAGGCAAATAGTCCAAGCCATTGCCAGCAATAACATTAAACTGGCATGTGAGCAAACCATATTTATAATTTCAGTCTGTGACTAAAATACATAATGGAAATGGCAACAAATTTAAGTCATCAAAGATTTATTAAATAAGTACCTAATTTCAAGAATTTCAATTTTAAGGAGGAACAAGATATCATTTTATTTAATAACAACAACAGAAAGAAAAGAACATCCTGTCTCTTCTTTGGCTTAACTTATTCTACACTGTTCCTTCCGTGGCAGAATCTACTCTGCACTGGATCCTCTTCTGAAGTCCAAACCTTGACTTACTTGGTAGTCTTTGTCCTCAATAAGACTGTATGTGCTGTTAGGACTTTTAAAAATGGTTTTCCTAGCCATTGCCTTAGCCTCCTTGGGAGCATGCTCTCTAGCCACCTCAACTGTAGACATGTAGATCATTGTTAATCAGTATCTTCTACATCCTCAACACTTGTAGGGTCAACATAAGAAGGAGAGCTAACCTTTGTGGAGAGCCTGTGGAGAGATGGATGGGTCCCTGAAGACAGATCCAGAGTTAAAGGTTGCTGGGTGACTGAACGAAGAGGCGACTTGTGACTACTATGAGACAAAGCTTGCTGGATAATTGAGGAAACCAGAGGATTTTTGCATTTGTTTTGCTAGACTGAACCTGGACATTTACTTGTTGACCGTGAAGCTGTCTAAACCATTATCTTTTTGCCTCCTCTCCCCCAAACCTATTTCATTAATAAACTCCACAATTGTGAATAAAGTAAAATCTTTGAGTCAATTTGCAATAAAGATCAAACCCAATAATTAGTATGAGGAAGGGTAGGAACAGAGTGGGGATCCATGTCTGACCTTGTCGCTAATTGTTTGGTGCTGGGGATGTTACTGATGAAGACAGTTCCTCTTTGTAGAGATAACTGTGGTTGGACTTGGGCTTCCCCTGTTGTCCACTTTGTTCTTTCTTGTTTTACGCTGCAACAATGGACCAACTATATCAGAGATGATGAAGATGATGAAGGAGAGGTGAGGGTTCAGATCCACTATTTTATGGGTTGCTTTGAGTCCTACCTAACTTAACGGCATATAACAATAATAACAACTCTCATACTCTTCATGTGGTTTTAGTAAGTTACTTAACCTCTCTGTAACTCAAGTTAGAAGTCATTTGTCATCCAATTGACTTCTTCTTGTGGCAACTCCATATGTGTCAGAGTACAACTGGGCTCCGCAGGGCTTTCAGAGCTGTGAACTCTCAGACGTAGATTCCCATGTCTTTTTTCTGTGATGTTTTTGAGTGGGTTTGTACCTTCAAACTTTTGGCTACCACTGAGAGTATTGCTATTTGCCTCACATACTATCCTCATTTTCTTCATCAACAAGTCTGAATGGACTTCTAACTAGCCTCCCATTGGTTTCCAAAATTATAAATCACATGGAGGTGATTACTTATCTTTCTCCTAAGGAGCAACTGGTGAAATGGAATGAGAGTACTAACAGTACCTCTGAGACTGCTTGTGGCAATAAATGAGTTAAGACAAGTTGAAGTGCTTAGTATTAGTATTCAATTGCAACTTCAATAAGAATTTATTGTCTTAAACAAACTTATTTTTGTTGTTATTGTTATGTGTCGTCGAGTCATTTGCGACTCATAGCAACCCTATGCACAACAGCCCTAAACCCTGCTCTATTCTGCGCCAACCACACTGCCTCTGACACACCCATCCCGATTTCCCCACTCACTGAATCAATCCATCTCATAGAAGGTCTTCCCCTCCTGCGCCGTCCCTCCACCCTCCCAAGCAGATGTCCCTCTCCAAGGTCCCATCCCTCCTAGCAACATGTCCAAAGTGTCAGACGAAGCCCCAGAATCCTTGCCTTCAAGGAGTAGCTTGGTTTAATCCTCTCCAAGATGAATCTGTTTGTTTTCCTGGCAGTCCATGGTACATTTAGTACTCTTCCCCAGCACCACAACTCAAAAGCATCAACTCTCCTTCTGTCCTCCCTAGTCATTGTCCAACTCTCTGATGCATAACAAGTGATTGCAAAGACCATGGCCTGTATCAGGCGCACCTTAGTCTCCAGAGAGACACCGTTGCTCCTGAGTACTTTAGAGAGGTGAGAGGTCCCTAATAAATAATTGTTACTGTTGTTGTTGTTGTTGTTGTTGTTGTTAAATGTCGTTGAGTCAGAGAGGATTCATAGTGACCCTATGAATGAAAGACCTGAACTCTTGTATAACTTTCATCATTTCTCTGGGCTCATAGAGTTTCTAGAGGCAAGCTATTTCAGAAGTGGATGCCACTCCTGCTTCCAAGCTTGTTTTAATCAGGGAGCTTCACCAAACACTGTCCACCATGGATAACCATTATTGCATTGACACTTCAGTGTCACAGTGTTTAGCATCACAGCAACCACGAGTTACTTCTGTACAGCAAATGGACAGACCAGTGCCATATGACTTAGAAAAATGACCAAAAACAATTAAAACCAGGCTTGAGGGCCGCAGATTAAAATCACCCACTTTTGGCTTGGTTGCTTAACTTTCTATCCACTAGGTCAACAGAGCTCTCTCTGTGTTGTTCTTGTTAATTATTTATAATTTGTAATTATTTATTCATTATTATTAATGTATTATAACTATTAATGTGCTATATTATAATAATGATGAAGAAACAATTATAAATTAAGAATTTAGTAATAATAAATTATTTATTTAATAGAATTATTATTAATTAGTAATAACGCTTTTATAATAATGACAATAAATAATTACAAATTATAATAGTTATCTTTGTAGATTAAAAGTTCAATGAATGCCAAACTGGGTTCTTATTTGATTCATATTAAGGTGTTAGTAGGAAGATATTCCTTTCTGGAGGATTTAGAAAAGACAATATCTCTTAGCTACTTTCATCTTTCTTAGGAATGGGGACAAATATCAGGAATATCATTGTTGATTTTAGATGGTTATGGGCCGAAAGGAGAAAATATCAGAAGAATGTCTATTTGGTGTTTATTGACTATGCAAAGTCATTTGACTATGTGGATCATAACAAATTCTGGGTAACATCGAGAAAAGTGAGAATACCAGAATGCTTAATTGTGCTCATATGGAATACATACCTAGATCAAGAAGCTATTGTTAAAACAGAGCAAGGGAACATTTCATGACTTAAAATCAGGAAGAATAAGAATGATAGAAGAAGAATTGATGCCTCTGAATTTTAGAGAAGAGTATTGAATATTACATGGACTGCCAAAAGACATGTCCTAGAAAAAGTGCAGCCAGAATGCTCCTTGGAAGCAAAGATGACAAAGCTTCATCTTTCATACTTTGAACATGTAGCTCAGTGAGGCTATTTCCTGGGAAGGGACATCATGCTTGGAAAGATGGAGGGTCAGCAAAGGAGAGGAAGACCCCCAATGAGATGGAGTATCATTATGACTTCAATAATGAGTTCTAATGTGTCAGCGATGATGAGGATAGATAGGATGATGAGCGAAGATAGGACAGAATTCAGGTCAGTGGTTTTAGGGCCACTATGAGTCATAATCAACTCGATGACACCTGTGGTGTTAGCCTAAAAACTGATTTTTAAAAAATCTATTAGTTATACCATGGACTGCTAGAACAAAAAAAAAACAAAAACAAAAACAAAAATAAATCTATTAGTTAACACTCTTTGGTCTCCAGCTACCTTAACTGCAGGCACATGATCTTGCAAATAAACAGTCTTGCAAATCATGAACAGCTGTGGGACTAGGATAAGAAAAAGAATGCCTTCCACACTGGGCAGCAAAATTTGTGGTGGCAAGAATAGGAGACTTGAGCAGATCTTCTTGGTGAGACGCTGGTGATGGTGTTGGAGAGATCATAGAATTGCTATGGAAAAACTGTGGCAAAGTGCGATCCTAGGCTTCTTGCATTTGTGCTGGCCACAGTGAAAGGTTTCTGTGTTCTTGCTAAATGCTTGAAGGAGAAGCTGACTTATAACTGCTCTGAGGCAAACTTTGCTGGGTGATTTGGATTTGACTGCTGAACTGAAACCAGAGCTGGACTAATTGAGAAATTGTGCCTTGGAATTGCTGGATTAAACCCTGGACTTGTTTTGGGTTATATTATTTGCCTCCCCCACTCCTCAACATATTTCCCTAATAAACTCCATTCTCAATACCACAACTGTGACTCTGTGAGTCAGCAATCAACAAACCTTTTGCTGTTAGTGTGACTCTAGAGGTACCACGGGACTTGGTTATGGACTCTATCCACTTTCTGCTCTGGGGCAGTGAGGGGCTGTGCTATTCTTACTCCCTTTGGCCCTTTCAGAGAGACAGTCATGGACCTGTGCCTCTATGTATCATTTTATCTTTAGACAGCACCTAACAACATACAACAACAACTTCCATCTTTTAGTGGCTGCCTCAATACTTGAATATATGATTTCCTCCTTTAACCTTCAAACTAATTATAGCGGATGAAGTCTTTCTCACATCTCTCCGACCTCCTCTTCTGCTACTCTCTTCCACTTTCAAGGACCAGTATAGATAGCCAAAGAGCTCTGGTAGCATATTCCATAGAGATCTGCACTGTTAACCAAAAGGTGCCTCTCTGGTGGTTCAAATCCAACAGTTGCTTCCAAGAACAAGATGCAGTCTTCCATGATATGATTGACAGCCTTGGAATCTTAGTAGAGTGCAAGTTATATGAGTCAGTTCTGACTTGACAGCAAGGAATGGGTTTGGAGCAGATAATCAAGACCATGCTGATTTGCAGATAGTGAGCAGTCTTACTCCCCTTTTGATATATGAAGTAACACATTCAAGGTTTCCCTGAGATTAGAATTTTGTTGTCCTTGGAAAGACCATTATTCATTCTTCCAACCACAAATACTTTAAAAAAAAAAGCCTAGCAGTGAGATTAAGAGAAGATATGATGTTAGTGAACCACTATGGAGTGTTTTACTAGGTTAGCAACCTCACTTCCCAAACCCTTATTATGTTATTTCTCTCAATTTTACAGAAGAAAGAGAGCTCTGATGGTCTGTTCTCTAGAGAGTTACTTTTCCAACCCAAAGCCAGGCAATTTTAATAAGTCAATTGCAACTCTGGAGATAGAGGAGGAATTTACTCCTGTTTGAAAAGCCTCTGAAAATCTACTGGAGGCTCAGTCATGAGTTGGTTCAGGAATGAGTTTGAGTTTTGAGTTACAGAAAAAAGACATCCCAATTTCATTAGTGTGTATGTTGAAAAATTAAATTACTCCAATTGTTTTGTTTGACACAAGTTTTCAATTCTTTTATAAAATTTTTAAAAAGACCAATAAAGATTTCAACTTCAAAGTAATTAAAAATAACTTTATAATAATAGTTAGACATCAAAATCCACATAACAATGTAAGGAGTTTGATGAATTGAATAATATTGCTATAGCAAAAGTCATTTTCTCTAACCTATTTAAATAGGTTTTACTTTTAAAAATTGAAAAGTAGGAATAGAATCAAGGTTGAGTTATGTCTCTTTTTTATTAATATTTATTTTGGATGTATGAACATTTATTAAAAAGTTTAATCTAGCTCCTGAAGAGCTATGTATATTTTCCCAACAAAAATACTTATATAGTTATCTTTATCCGCTCATATATGTGTACAATTTATATTAGTGCTTATTGCTAATAATGAAAATAATTTAATCTAGAAATTCGCTATTTAGAACAATTTGATTATTGGAAATGAAATAAATTTTTTACTTACATACAGATTATTGTTGATGATAGACTGAGTAAGTAAGGAATATCAAACAAAAATCAGTAACCTTTGGATAAAATTTTAAGGGAAAATGAAAATTAAAAAAATTTGTTCTCTTAAATAACAATTTTTGTATACTTAAATGAGTTGTTGTTGTCATCGTTGTGTACCATTAAGTTGGAACTTACCGATAGGTGACCCTCCAACAGATTTTCCAAGGCAGAGGGAGATTGTTCATCTTTCTCCTGTGGAGTGGATTTGAACCATGTCTTTTCAGGATCACACTGCAGCTTCTTATATGAGGCCATCTGAGCTCTCTTTAAATGAGTAAATGTGAATATTTTATCTTTATGACATTTAGAATTACACTTAAAAGTGATGTAATGGATGATTGCAATATAATATGTACTATTTCTTTCACAATAATTAAACATGAAAATTTTACTTCTTCTTGTTGTTGTTATGTGCCGTCGAGTCGCCTGCGACTCATAGCGACCCTATGTACAACAGCCCTAAACTCTGCTCTGCCCTGTGCCAATTGCACTGTCTCTGATACTCCCATCCCAATTACCCCAGTCCCTGAATCAATCCACCTCATAGAGGGCCTTCCTCTCCTGCGCTGTCCCTCCACTCTCCCAAGCATGATGTCCCTCTCTAAGGACCAGTCTCTCCTCACAACATGTCCAAAGTATGTTAGACGGAGCCTCAGAATCCTTGCCTCCAAGGAGCCACCCAGTTTAACCCTTTCCAGGACAAATCTGTTTTCCTAGCAGTCCATGGTATTCTCAATACTCTTCTCCAGCACCACAGCTCAAAGGCATCAATTCTCCTTCTATCCTCCTTGGTCATTGTCCAACTCTCTGATGCATAACAGGTGATTGCGAAGACCATGGCCTGTATCAGACGCACCTTAGCCTCCAAAGAGATACCATTGCTCTTCAGCACTTTGGAGAGGTCCCTAACAGCAGACTTTCCCATGACAATGCGCCTTTTAATTTCCTGGCTGCTGGTGCCAAGACTGTTGACTATGGAGCCAAGCAAACTAAAGCTGTGTACAATCTCAATCTCTTCACCATCCATCCTGATGCTGCCAATTGGTCCAGTAGTGAGAATCTTTGTCTTCTTGACATTGAGCCTCAATCCATTATTGTAGGCTGCAGTCCTTGACACTCTGCAGCAGGTGCTTCAGGTCCTCCTCAGTTTCAGCAAGCAGAGTTGTGTCATCCGCATAATGCACATTGTTGATAAATCGTCCACCAACCTTGACCCCACATTTCTCCTCATAGAGCCCAGCCTCCCGGATAATCTGTTCTGCATATAGGTTGAAAAGTTATGGAGATAGGATGCATCCCTGGCGTACGCCCTTCCCAGTTTTGAACCATGCAGTATTCCCTTGCTCTGTTCTGACGACTGCCTCCTGGTGCAAGTATAAGTTTCGCATTAGAACGATCAAGTGTTCTGGCATTCCCATTCTTCTCAGAGTCAGCTACAGTTTGTTATGATCTACACAGTCAAATGCCTTTGCATAGTCAATGAGACACAGATAGACATTCCTCTGGTATTCCCTGCTTTCAGCCAAGATCCATCTAACATCAGCTACAATATCTCTAGTACCACGACCCTTTCTGAAACCAGCGTGGACTTCTGGTAGTTCTCTGTTGATGTGCTGTTCCAGTCGTTTTTGGATAATCTTCAGTAAAATCTTGCTTGCATTTTGTTAATTGTTCATAATTTAAATTTTTTCTTTTAAATTATAATTTTAACAAAAGTTTGCAGAAAACTTGGAGTTTTATTCATTTATTGACACACATTTTCCTCCATATACTCAGTCCACTTAAAAAAAATTCATTCATTGTTGTAACACCTCAAAATGTTTTAAAGTATTATTCACTCACTATCAATGAGTCAATTCTGGCTCATGAAGCCCCTTGACAGGATTTCTGAGGCTATACTTTTTAATGAGAAGAGATTGCCTATCATTCTTCCTTGGAGCTATTAGATAAAGATGAGTAGACTTTTCCCATGAAATTTATAGCCTTAGAAACCCAATAGAAGGTGAGCTATGAGTTGGTTCCAACTCACTAGTAATGAGTTATCAGAGTTTTGGGTCTAATTAAGAAGCCACTGGGTGGTGTGAACACTTAAGCCCTAGGCTCAACTCATTGTTGTTGAGTTGGATCTGACTCATAGCTGATCCTCCATTGGGTTTCTGAGACTGTAAATCAAACAAGTAGAGATTTCCTATCTTTATCCCATCTAATGGTTGGTTTACTGAAACAGACAGAGAGGCAGGGCCTTTGGGTTTGTAGTGTAACTCTCTATGGACTAGGTTACCAGAGTTTTCTTAAGCTTTTGACTGCGAATGAAAAGACAGATATTTAAACAAAAGATAAAACTATTTAATTATGAAATGCTCAAAGGAGAAATATTTTATTAATAAATTCAAAAGTTGAAAGCAAAAAGATAGAAAAATATTCTATGCATTCAGTAAAAAAAGAAAGACATTAAAGAATAAAAAATAATGTAATGTGCTATTAATGAGGATAAGAAAGATGAAAGGATGAGATTAATAGGTAAAAAGATTCAAAACAATATCTGAAGTAGTGTCAGAGAAAGAGATAGACCTTTCAAGGTGATGGCAAGTTAATTTATCACAAAAACATGAGATGGTTATATGTGTATATCTGCAGTGACAGATATTCTAAATACGTGTAGAAAAATCTTCAGGAATTAAAGCAAAAATAGTTAAACTCACAATCATAGTTGAGGACTAACAACATCCGAATAATATTATCACATTTGACTTTACTGACAGTAAAAATACAACACAGTCAAAAACTATAAAATAAGTATTCTTTTTAAATGCACAAAAAGTATTTGCTAAGGGTAATAGATTGAATACATTAATTTTTTTATTTCCCCAGAGTATATGAATATGTTATTGGTGCAATGCATTACTTAATATGGCTCTTTTAAGTCATTATTTTTGTAACTTCCACTAAATGACTAGGGAGGCTATGGGCTGTTTGTGATACACCAGGAAGCTAGCATGAGAGTAACTGTGCTTTCCTGGTTTATGAAGTGATAGAGCTGAATGCTTCTGGACAAGAGGCTTGCTAATGGAGTGGGTGATTTCATAGCACTTGTTGAAGAGCTCGATTTGTTTGTCCATGGAGCTAGAGTCAACTGCCTTTGAGGCTTGCCTTGCTGAGTGAAGTTCTTTTGAAACTATAAAAGCTTTGTAACACTTGCTCAATCAGGACTAAGGTCAAATTCTCTAGGCTGAGGGTTAGAAAGAGTCCTGCCTCTATACACAGATCAGGGAAAATGCTGTCTTGGTTGAGAAACTCTATTCTCAATTATTTCCGATGCTGAATTGTAACTTGTTGCTTCTCTAATAAGCTCTATAATTGTGAGTATGGTCTGTGAGTTCTGTGTAACCATTGCAATGAATTATCAAACCCAGCAGAGAAAGGGTGGACACTAGAGGAGGGACAGATGATGTCAGAATTGTTAGAAATGTTTAGAGCATGGGGTATGGTTGGCATCTGCCTCACAGAAATCAGCCTTGGATTTTTGATACTGGTGGTGAGACTCTGTTCCTCCTTGGTGAGACTCTGTTCCTCCTTGAAGGCGGAAGAGGTCAGACACTGCCATTCCTATGTTACTATTTCTGCAGTTACCTTAAACTAATATTAATTGCTGTGCAGTGAATTCTGACTCACAGCTACTCTATATATCACGGTAGTCTTGCACTTCATAGAGTTTTCATGGTTAGAAGCAATTCATTATGCCGTTCATACCTTGGGTCATTTGGAACTGTCAGTTTTGGTTAGTAGCTGATAGCTTAACTGTTCATATGCTAAGACTCTATGCTAACTTTGTTGTGTGCCTTATAATTTATTCCTTCTCATAGCAATCTACATGACCAAGAACCCTTCCATGCAATTTGTAGGTGTAATTTTGAAAGGAATTACCTTGGCTATTCAGCCCTATGCTTACACCGGGACCATATAAGACGAAGAGAGGATGTTCTGCATTAGAGAAAGAGAAATTAAATATGATATCCTACTGTTTCAAAGGTTAGGAAAGGGACCACAATCCCACCAATATAGTTATTCTTTAGAAGCTTGAGAAAATAAATAAATTAATTTTCTCCAACAGCTCCCAGAACTGTTTCCAGAGGTAGAATTTACTAAT
>NW_006399885.1:4944070-4955104 GCF_000299155.1 Elephantulus edwardii | reverse complement strand
CACAATTAACAGAGGATAAACTAGATGATTGGACTTCCAAAAAAATTAATTCCTTTTGTAGGTCAAAAGACTTCTCCAAAAGAATAAAAAAAGAACCTAAAGATTGGGAAAAATATTTGACAGTATCTGACAAGGGACTTATCTCCAAAATTTATGGAAAACTCCAATGCCTCAGCAAGAAAAAGATTAAAAAACCCAATTACAAATTGCACAAAGGACGTGAACAGGCACTTCACTTAAGAACACGTTCAAATGACTAACACACACACATGAAGAAATGCTCAAGTTCATCAGCCATTGTTGTTGTTGTTGTTGTTAGATGCTGTCGAGTCGAGTACGACTCATAGCAATCCTATGAACAACACATCTGAACTCTGTCCTATCCTGTGCCATCATCATACTTACTGACACACTAACCGCCGTTGTGACAGTCACTGTGTTGTGTTCTACCTGGCTGAAGGTCTTCCTCTTTGTCACCGATCCTCCACCCTTCCGAGCTTCATGCTCTTCTCTAAGGAGTAGCCCTCCTAGCAATGTGCCTAAAGTTTGTGAAGTGAATCTTCATCATTCTTGCCTCCAAAGAGCACTCTGGCTGCACCCTTTCCAAAACATATTTGTTTACCCTTTTGGCCATCCATGAGATATTTTGTGCTTTTTTAAAAACCACAGTTCAAAGGCATCAATTCTTCTCTCATCTTTATTCATTGTCTAGCTCTCAGATGTTTAACAAATGGCATTAGCTATTAGAGAAATGCAAACCCAAACAATAAGATACAATATTACCTCAGGGGAAAAAAAGCTACTTTCTGTAAGACATTAAATAACAAGTGCTGGCAAGGGTATGAAGAGATTGGAAATAGAAGCTGCTGATGAGAATGTAAAATGGTATAATCACTATGGAAAACAGTTTGGTGCTTCTTGAGCACATTGGAAATAGAATATCAGCAACCTTGCTACTATATCCTGCAGAAATAACACAAAAGGTATATGAAAGTTTCACTATCATCCACAACATTGCTAAAACTTGGAAAAGACTAGCCTTCTTTAGGGAGCTCTGATGGCATTGTTCATAGAGAACTGCATTGCTAACCCAAAGGTAATTCCTCTTTGGAGGTTTAAATTTACCAATTTCTTTGTGAGAGCAAAACAGGCAATCATCTCTCATTCAATTAACAGTATCTAAAAACCTACTGGAAAGTCAGCTATGAGTTGATTCCAACTAGAAGACAATAAGATTGCATTTTAGCCCCCTTTTCAATAATAGGACTCCTAAGACTAGAGCCATTTGACCTTGAATCTATACTATATGAATTTTGAAACCATCTCAAGAACAAGTTTGAAGACCTGAACACTAATGAGCGAAGGCCAGGTGAGCTGTGGGAGAATATCAAGAATATCATCTATGAAGAATGCAAAAAAGTCATTACAAAGACAAAAGAGAAAAACAAGACTGAGGTGGATGTCAGAAGAGACTTTGAATAATACACTAGAGTCCTGAGAAGCTATAGTAAAAGAAAGAAATCAAGATGTTAAGGATCTGAACAGAAGATTTCAAAGAACAATCTGGGAAGACAAAGTACAGGATTATAATGAAATGTGCAAAAAGCTGGAGTCAGAAAATCTAAAGGGCCACACTCACTTAGCATTTCTTAATCTGAAGGAATTGAAGAACAAATTCAAACCTTGAGTTAAAGATGTTTTGGGAAGAATATTAAATGATCCAGGAAGCATTAATAGAAGATGGAAAGATTAAACAGAGTCACTGTACTGAAAAGGATTGGTTGACACAGAAGAATTTCATGAAACAACATATGATCAACAGGCAGTGGTGATGAAGGAGGAAGTTCAAGCTGCTCTGGAGGAACTGGCCAAAAACAAGGCCTCAGGAATTGATGGCATACCAATTGATATATTCCAAGAAACAGATGAATTCCTGGATGTGCTCACCATTTTTGCTAAGAAATCTAGAGGACAATCACCTGAACAAAAGATTGGAATAGAGTCATATTTATTCTCATTCCAAAAAAAAAGATAATCTGAGAGAGTATAACATTATCAAACAATAGCACTAATATTATACATAAGCAAGATACTGCTGAAGATTATTTAAAAACGACTGAAACAGTACATCTACAGAAAACTGCCAGATGTGCAGGCTTTAGAAGGAGCTGTGGCACTAGGGACATTATAGCTAGTGTTAGATGGTTCTTTGTTGGTTCACTAAAGGTTTAGCTACACTTTCCCAAAATTAATGACCTTAAAGAATTGAAAATGTAGTCCAAAAGATAATTTTCAGAAAGTAAAGAGTCTCATTAAAAAAAATACTTTTAAACTCCGTGTCTTCTTGTAAAATTATGTCTTTGAAAATCCTTAGAACTTGAATTATTTAAAGGTTATATTTAAAGAACTTGATGGCACATAACAACAACAACAGCATATTTAAAGAGGTCAAGTCAGGAGAAAGTTTTCGACAAGATGTTCTTTTAGTTTCTAGGAAGAAAGGGAGCTGAAGAGTTATTAAAATAATGAAGGTATAAGGGATTATCACCTCTGTAGAAGACACAAAACAAAACAAAAAAATAAGGTAAAAATGTGCCAAATACAAGTAATGCTCTTTGCTAGTATCTTCTAGGTACATTAATATCCATCGTGCTAAAGACTGAATAATAAGCCAGTTCTTGTGCTATGGATAATACTAACCCTCTGAATAAATAGGAGACTAAATAGAAAAAGACTCTGAAAAAGTCAGAAATATTCATGAAAGGTTAACAAAATCTGCAAAATACAAGGAAATAAGCAATTAAAGGCCAGAAACACCACCTCATTCAGAAACATTTTCACTTGTGTTCTGTCATTATGGCCATTCTCACATTTCTAAAATAACATCAATAAATCCTCCAAAAAATCAATGCCCAACTTAATTCCCCATTAGGAAATAAATTTGTTTTAGCATGAAATCTTGTGTAAACGGATGGTGTTTGCAATGTGAGGGCCTCCTTCATCAGTAATACATCCCATCAATGCTCAAATCTCACCAAATACCACTTCATGTCCATAAGATTTATCACCATCATATAAAATAAAATTCAGACAAATGGGCCAAAGGATGTCTGGTATATCAATATATTACTGATGTTATTAGGTGATCACAATTCAACTCTAGTTTGTACTGATTCTATTATGACACATGGAAACTTTGCTCTATCCTGCATCATATTCACAATCTTTAGTGTACATTGGTGCAGTCACCATGCCAGTCTATCTCGTTGAGAGTTTCCCTCTACTTCCCCGACCCACCACCTTTCCAAGCATGATGTCATTTTCCAGGGATTGGCCCCTCCTCACCACAAAGCACTAAGTATCTGAGATGAAATCTCACCACTCTTGCCTCTAAGACCTTTTTTTCACAATAGATTTATTTGTTCTTTTGACAGTCCATAGGACTTCCAAGATTGTGATATTTACAAAAGTGGACTGTCACATCTTTCTTTTGTACAGTGGCTTGCCCACATTTCAATTAACAACTGGGCACTAAATCACTACACCATCAGAGCTGTTGTACTTGTAGCTCATTGTTGCTGCAAGCCAATGCATCAATCAATACATATTTGGTTTCTGAGGCTGTAAGGATAGAAGGCTCTTCATATAGAGGGAGGCTGCTCATTTTTCTCCCAAGCAACCTCTGATAGATTTTAGGCACCAAGAGGTATGGCCTTGGGTTAGCAGCATGACTCCAGCAGAGCTACACCACCAGAGCTCCCTTAGATTCAAGTGATGTTGTTGTTGTTGTGTACTGTCAAGTTAAAATCAACCCATAACTGACCCTCCAGAGAGTTTTCACGAGAAGAGATTGCTCATATTGCTCCCACTGCGTACTTTTGGGATTGCAGCACAAGACCATGTCATTTCCAAGAGAAAGAGCTAGAAGATATGTCAACGCTGGCAAAGATAAAGACACACTTAGTCTCAATGAACTGCTACATTTAAAGCGTCTTAGAACTCAACTGTCCTACCTTATGCTTAAGTGAGAGCATACATTTCTTTCTGTTTAAGTCTGCTTTATTTGAGGTTTTCTAGGACTTACAAATCAACTGCATAACTTACTATAGACAACTCAGTAAATAAGTATGTAGTTAGCTCTAAATGAGAAACTAGCAATAGTGTAGAGTAACTATTTTTTCTTCTAAAAATATTCTCCTTCATTTTTTTCTTTTTGATTGTGGTTTGAGTAGAATACTAATTTTCTGTAAAACATACTGCATCAGAGGAAATACAGCTGATGAATTTCATTTAGCTCAGTGAAACAGAATTTTTAAGAGTGACATGATATCACACATAGAGTTGTTTTCATTTTCTTGCCTTGACTGTCGAGAAGACTCAACAAATTTGACTGCTTCTAGAATCATCTGACGCACTTTTCACTCTCTCCATTTCTTAACCATTGCCCTTCACATGCTCTTGAAAGGAAACGAGAGGCACATATCTCCGTATAGAGTTCCAGTGGTATGATAATTAGCAAGTTGTCCTACTGCTGTTTGAATCTATCAGTTACTCTTCAGAAGAAATAGGAGAAGTCTCCTTCTGTTATGATTTAAAACTTCAGTAACCTGTAAGAGATATGTTTTGAGTCAGAACAGTGAGAACAATGAGTTTTTCGGGTTTTGGACCTCACTCAAGACCTTTTTACTTAATGTTTCTATGCTTACAATGTTCATTTCCTTTTCACTCCATGACTGAATTGTTTTCATAGCTAAGTGCATCATAGACCCATCACCTCCTCTGATACTTCCAATTCTATCTAGACTGCTACTTTCTGTCCTTATTTCAACACATTGTCTTTCCTTTTAGCATGAGTCAGTCACTAACACGTGATCTTTGTCCTTTATTTTTCTTTTTAATTGTCTTCTGCCTCTGGAATGTAGTGAACAAAGACAGGGAGCTTCAATATCATTTTCACTGCTATATTTTCAGCATCTGACACATTGTATGTGTCCAACACATTCTAGTTGACAGTAAAAAGAAACTAGTTACAGACTCTTTTTTTTTAAATCCAGAACTTCCTCCATACTCTAATAAAATTATCCTTGCAGGCAAGAAAATGTCTTGAGTAGATCCATGATCTATTTAAATAAATATAAATATTTGTTCTCATATATTTTAGGGCTCTGGCTGTGCAATGTGTAACATGTGAGGCTCCTAAAAGGTTGGCAGGTAGAATTCACTAGCTACTCTTTAGGAGAAATATGAGAAATCTCCTCCTATAACAATTCACAGTCTCTGAAACCTATAGCAAGTAGTCAAGAGTTGTATTAGATTGGATGATAGCGGGGTATATTTTAATAATGAGTGCTTTGATAGATTTCAAGATCTTTTAGAACGTGTTGGCATGTTGGAATAAATAGCCTTAAGTATTTTAAAATCAGTGTTTAAAAGTTCTGATTCAAAGATTAAGCTTTCACAGAAACAAGTTCTGGTGTCAGAAGGAGAATGCTTCCTTTGATGGCAAGATGTGTGCTCATTACCAGAAACCCTTTTTTTCAGATTAATGCTAATATTATATTTTACATGTTCCAACTAGATAAAATGTTTGAAATGATGAACATAACTTGAAGTAAATGAAATCTATGTTGTTGTTATGTGCCGTCGAGTCGCTTGCGACTCATAGCGACCCTATGTACAACAGCCCTAAACTCCGCTCTGCCCTGTGCCAATCGACTGTCTCTGACACTCCCATTCCAATTATCCCAGTCACCGAATCAATCAACCTCATAGAGGGCCTTCCTCTCCTGCGCCGTTCCTCAACCCTCCCAAGCATTATGTCCCTCTCCAAGGACCGGTCTCTCCTCACAACATGTCCAAAGTATGTTAGACAGAGCCTCAGAATCCTTGCCTCCAAGGAGCCTCCCAGTTTAACCCTTTCCAGGACAAATCTGTTTGTTTTCCTAGCAGTCCATGGTATTCTCAATACTCTTCTCCAGCACCACAGCTCAAAGGCATCAATTCTCCTTCTATCCTCCTTGGTCATTGTCCCACTCTCTGATGCATAACAAGTGATTGCGAAGACCATAACCTGTATCAGATGCACTTTAGTCTCCAGAAAGACACCATTGCTCTTCAGTACTTTGGAGACTTTCCCATGGCAATGCGCCTTTTAATTTCCTGGCTGCTGGCGCCAAAGACTGTTGACTACAGAGCCAGACAAACTAAAGCTGTGTACAATCTCAATCTCTTCACCATCCATCCTGATGCTGCCAATTGGTCCAGTGGTGAGAATCTTTGTCTTCTTGACATTGAGCCTCAATCCATATTGTAGGCTGCAGTCCTTGACACTCTGCAGCAGGCGCTTCAGGTCCTCTTCAGTTTCAGCAAGCAGGGTTGCGTCATCCGCATAACGAAGATTGTTGATAAATCGTCCACCAATCTTGACCCCACATTTCTCCTCATAGAGCCCAGCCTCCCGGATAATCTGTTCTGCATATAGGTTGAAAAGGTATGGAGATAGGATGCATCCCTGGCGTACGCCCTTCCCAATTTTGAACCATGCAGTGTTCCCTTGCTCTGTTCTGACGACTGCCTCCTGGTGCAAGTATAACTTTCACATTAGAACGATCAAGTGTTCTGGGATTCCCATTCTTCTCAGAGTCAGCCATCGTTTGTTCTAATCTACACAGTCAAATGCCTTTGCATAGTCAATGAGACACAGATAGACATTCCTCTGGTATTCCCTGCTTTCAGCCAAGATCCATCTAACATCAGCTACAATATCTCTAGTACCATGACCCCTTCTAAACCCAGCCTGGACTTCTGGTAGTTCTCTGTTACTGTAAATTAATTATTTATTTAAATTTCTCTTTAGTACCTAGCTGCTATTTGTTGTTGTTGTTTTTGTTGTGTTGTCGAGTTGCCTGCGACTCATAGTGACCCTATATACAACAGTCCTATACCCTGCTCTATCCTGTGCCAATCTTTTTCTCTCTGACACACCTACCCTCATTACCCCAGTCACTGAATCAATCTCATCCAGGGTCTTCCTCTTTTGCACTGTCCCTCCACCCTCCCACGCATGACATCCCTCTCTTGCCTTGCAACATGTCCGATGTATGCCAGATGAAGCTTCAGAATCCTTACCTCCAAGAAGCAGCATGATTTCACCTTCTTTAGGTAAAACCCGTTTGTTCTTTTAGTAGTCCATTCAATATTCTTCTCTAGCACCAAAGCCCAAGACATCAATTCTCCTATCAACCCTGGTTGTTGTCCAGTTCTTTGATGCATAACAAGCAATTGCAAAGACTATGGCCTGCATCAGGTGCACCTTAGTCTCCAGATTGACATCATTGCTCTTCAGTACTTTGGAGAGGTCTCTGACAGCAGACTTTCCCAATGTTATTCATCTTTTAATTTCCTGGTTGCTGGTATCAAAAGTGTTGATTGTGGAGCCAAGCAAACGAAAGCTATTAACAATTTCAATCTCTTCACCCTCTATCATGATGCTGCTAATTGGCCCAGTGGTAAGAAGATTTGTTTTCTTGATGTTGAGCTTCAATCCATATTGAAGGCTGCAGTCCTTGGCCTTCTGCAGCAAGCGTTTCAGGTCCTCCTCAGTTTCAGCAGGCAAGGTTGTGTCATCTGCATAACACAGAATGTTGATGAATCTTCCTCTAATCCTGATACCATTTTTCCTCATAGAGACCAGCCTCCTTGATAATCTGTTCTGTATATAAATTGAAAAAGATGAAGTTAGGATACATCCTTGGCATACAACCTTCCCAATTTTGAACCATGCAGTGTAGTGTTTCCCTGCTCTGTTCTGACAACTGCTTCTTTTTAAGTGAAACCTATTTCACGTAAGCATGATAAGAGTTCTGGGATCCCCATTTTCAGAGTTAGCCACATTTTTTGTGACCCACACATACAAATACAGCTATTTGTAGTATGTTGGGGAATGTTGGGGAGGAAGGGAGGGCCTCTGGCCAGGACAGATCACCTAGCTTTGGATAAGTGCAAGCCTCCCAACGGCTTTTAATAGGGTCTAGAGAGAGCTCTCCTGTGTTTGGCCATACAGACTTGAGAAAGCTCACCACCCGGGAAGATAGCTGTGGCATTTGTTGAGCTGGGAGTAGTTTGCAGGAGGCTGCGGTTCTTCTATCCAATCTTCATGATCCATGTCTGTAAGCCCACCCTATCCTGTCTTCCTGTTTACTTGCTTGTATATAAGTGTTCTGCAGCTCCCAGTAAAATTGAGCTGTATCAACTCTCTGAACAGCTCCCAGAGTGGTGTGCCTCCGTCATGCTTACCCCCATCAGGGTGTTTCTGTTTGTTGTCAGTGAATGGACAGCGACACTAGTACACAGTTTTACTTAATATTTTTAAATCTCTTTGTGTATATGAACAGCCAGACAATATTAATTCCATGTTTGGTTATATGTATTGTGATTTCTGCTACCTCTTCTGTATCATTTGATCTGATTTTCTATTTATAAAAGTCCATGTCTTGGTGTGCTTTGTAGTGTTTTTTTTTGAAGGTGTGTAAGTAAGCCCTAGTTCGTTCTCAAGTAAAGATATAAAGGGAATAGTAAGAGACCTCACTATTTCCTATATTGGCAAAGTTCAGTTGATGTAATAAATTGTTAGCTGCTGTTTAGTTAATTCTAATTCAGAGATGCTGTATGTGCATCCAAATAAGACTGTTGTATAGAGTGCTCAAGGCTATAATCTTTCAGAAGTAGTTTGCTGGGCTCATCTTCCTGGGTACCTATGGGAGGGTTTGAGATGACAAATACTCATTTAGTAATCTAATGCTTAACTGTCTGCAGCACCCAAGTACTCTGAATGAAGCAACAAAACGATTTAAAATTTTCAACAGATTTTACACATGATGCCTTCAATGTATGCCCTCAATACTAGAACATTTTCTTGTTAAATGCTTATTTTATATTCTCCATTATGGTCTCCTGAATGATTATTTAAATTTTCAATTTACAGATGAAGAAATAAAAATTCAAAAGAATTATGCAGCACACCTGGCCAAGACGAATGTGCCCATTACTCACTGCTGTAAAGTCAGTTTTTACTTTTAGAGACCCTCCATCAGGTTTCTGAGACTGTAAATCCTAATGAGAAGAGAATCTTTTTCCAGAGAATATTCGAACCTCTGAAAAGAAACAAATAATGCAATTGGGTAAGCTTATGGAAGAGTTGTCCATCTCCTCCTATGCGATTAACTGTCTCTAAAAACCCACTGAAGCACCAGCTATGGGTCTGAATCAACTGTTCTCATCAACAACAACAATGGCTTAAAAAGGTATGCTTTTCAAGGAGAGGAGCAAATGGGGGGGGAGGGGCTTGTGTGGAGAGAAGGGTGCAACAATGAATGAATGGAATCCCAAAATCTCTGTAGATGTTCATTGAAATGAAAAATAAACAACCTAAATTTAAAAAAAAAGGTATGGGTTAGGCATAAGAGATGTACCTTGTTGTTGTTGTTGTTATGCGTCTTTGAGACATTTTAGGATCTATCCTGAAAGACAGTGTTGTGAGCAACAGGATACTATCCATACACATATAAGGAAAACTTGTTAATATTATTATTCAAATATGTTGCTGTTATGTGCCATCGAGTCACCTGCAACCCGTTGCTACACTATGGACAGCAGGTCTGAAGCCTGCCCTGTCCTGAGCTAGTTTCACTGATTCTGACACACCAATCCCCATTTCTCCAGTTACTGTATCAATCCATCTCATCTGGGGTCTTCCGCTCCTGTGCTGTTATGATGTCTTTCTTCAAGGATCATTACCTCCTGGCCATGTGTCCAAAGTACGTGAGACAGAACTTCAAAATCCTAGCCTCCAAGGAAAAACTTGGTTTCATTCTCTGCAAGACCTATTTGTTTTCTTGGCCCTCCTTCAGGGTTCATCTCCTGCACTGCAGCTCGAAGGCATTGATTCTTCTTCTGTCATCCTTAGTCATTGTCCACCTCTCTGATGCATAGCAAGTGATTATAAAGACGATGGCCTGGATTAGGCACACCTTAATCTCTAGACATCATTGCATTTCAGTGCTCTGGAGAGGTCCCTGACAGCAGATTCTTCCCACTGCAGTTTGTGTTTTGATTTCCTGATTGCTGGTGCCAAGAGTGTTCATGGTGGAGTTAAGCATCTGTAATTGTTAACAACCTCAATATCTTCTCCATCTATTATGGTGCTGCCAATTCGCCTAGTGGTGAGAATCTTTGTCTTCTTGATGTTGAGCTTCAATCAATATTGAAGACTACAGTCCTTGACCTTCTGCAGCAAGTGCTCAGGTCCTCCTCAGTTTCAGCAAGCAAGGTTATGTCATTTGCATACCATATGATGAGTCTTTCTCCAATCCTGTTGTCACATTCCTCTCATCAAGTCCAGCTTCCCAAACAATCTGTTGTGCATACAGATTGAAAAGATACGGAGACAGGATGCAACCTTGATGCACACCTTTCCTGATTTTGAACCATGCAGTGTTTCTTCTGTTCTGAGGACTGCTTCTTGGTCCAAGTACAGATTTCACATTAACACCATCAAGTATTCAGGGATTCTCATTTTTCTCAAGGTTAGCCACAATTTCTTGTCTCTGCATAGTCAAGAAAACACAGATAGGCATTTCTCTGGTATTCTTTGTTTTCTGCCAAGATCCATTTGACATTGGCCATAATGTCTCTAGTGTACTGCCAACTAAAGCCAAAGAGGAGGAAATTGAAAATTTCTACCTACATTTGCAGTCAAAAGTTGACAAAAAATGCAATTAACACTTGAGGACCGGAATGCAAAAGTTAGAAGCAAAGAAAAATGTGGACTTAGTGACAGAAATGAGGCTGGGGAATTAATGATTGGATTTTGTATTTTGAATGATTAATTCATTATAAACATCTTTTTTTTAAAAAAATAATTTTTTTACAGAGGTTTTGGATTTCCATTCATTCATTGCCGCAATTTTCTCCCTTCCCACCCCTCCCCACCAGCTCGTTTCCCCCTCCGAAGAGAGAAAAAAAAAAGAAAAAAAA
>NW_006399885.1:4922239-4943509 GCF_000299155.1 Elephantulus edwardii | reverse complement strand
TGACCCTGGAGGACATTATGCTGAGTGAAATATCTCAGTCACAAAGGGACAAATACTGCATGGTGCCACTGTTGTAGAATGGGTCTGACATCAGGGTGGGGGTATGACATAAACATCTTTTTTAAGAAAACACAAACATCCACTGTTATTGTTCTTGTTTGCCATTGAGTTGAGCACAGCTCATAGTGATTCTATGAACAAAAGACGTAATGACTTTGCATAACTATCATCATTTTTCTGTGTTCATAGAGTTTCCATAGGAATGTGGTTTAGGAATCAGATGAGTCCTGCTTCCAAACCTGTTTTACAGCTGGGAGCTCCACCAAACACTGTCCACATTATGGTATTTGATACCTCAATACCACAGGTTCAGCATCACAGCAAACCCAGATTACCTCAGTACAGCAAATTGACAAGCAGTGATATACAAAGTGGAAGAATGTTCCTCCAAAATAGAGCAACACTAGTCTCACTTAGCAGTGGTTAAGTGTCATCAAGTCGAATACATAGCAACCCTAAGAACAAAAGACATGCCTGTTCTATAATTAATGTAATTTCTTTACGTTTATGGAGTTTATAGAGCTTATAAATATCCACTATACACATGAATTTCACCTGATGGAATGGAAGTAGATTGCCTACATCAGTGGAAAGGATCATTGGAGAAGCGCAACATCAGCAGTCAAAACAAAGCCTAGTGCTGACTGTGGAATAGTCATACAATTACTCATGTGTAAATTAAAACTGAAGCTGAAAAAAATTAAAATAAATATACAAGACCCAAAATATGAGTTTTAGATTACCCCACCTCAATTTAAAAATTATCTCAAAAGTGGGTTTGAGGCATTGAATACTAATGATTGAAGACCTAAAGAGTTGTGTGATGACATCAAGATATCATCCATAAAGAAAACAAAAAAGACATTACATAGGCAGAGGAGAAAGAAAGACCAAAATGGATGTCAGAAGAGACTCTAAATCATAAACACCTTCTGGGATCCAACTGCTCCAAGTTGGAAACTCACTCTCAGGCAAGACCCAAGTGACTTTTAAATACAAAGGCCCAGCCCACCAGATCCTGTTTGCTTAAACAAAAGGCTTTTGTTAACAAAATCAGAAATAGTCAATAAACTTACACTTGATTGCTAACACAATCAGAAATGTCCCAACAGTTTACTTACAGCTTTCAAATAAATAAAAAGCATTCACCCTCTGGAATCCAACTGCTCTAAACTGAAGGCTCACTCTCAGGAAGGACCCAGGTGACTTTTAAATACAAAAACCTGTCCACCAGATCCTTGATGGATCTTGCAGCCTTGGATGCATTTGCCAATCTGTGCCAGGAAATTTGCAGAACAGCTGTCTGGCCAATGGATTGGAAGAGGCCCATCTTTGTTCCCATTCCCAAGAAAGGTGATTCAATTGAATGTGAAAATTATTGAACAATATCATTGATATCACATGCAAGTAAAATACTGCTGAAGATTATTAAAAAATGGCCACAATAGTACATAGATAGGGAACTGTCAGAAGTTCAAGCAGGATTTAGAAGAGTCTGTGGCACCAGGGATATCACTGCAGATGTCAGATAGATCCTGGTTGAAAGTAGGAGTATCTGAAGAATGTCTATTTGTGCTTTATTGTCTATGGAAAGGTGTTTGACTGTGTAGATCATAACAACTTGTTGTTGACATTGAGAAGAATGGAAATCTCAGAGCACTTAATTGTGCTCATGCAGAACTTATACCTGGACCAGCAGGCTGTTGTGCAAGAGAACAAGGGAGCATTGCATAGTCTGGAGTAGGGAAGGAAGTGTGTCAAGATTGTATTCTCCCTCCATACCTATTCATTCTGTATGCTGAGCAAATTATCTGAGAAGCTGGACTCTGTGAGGAAGAGTGTGAAATCAGGATTGGAGTGAGACTCATTTTTAACCTGCATTATGCAAATGACATAACCTTGTTTTCTGAAAGTGAGGAGAGCTTAAAACAATTGCAGAAGATCAAGGAATGCAGCCTTCAGTATGGATTTCATCTCAATGTCAGGAAAACAAAGTTTCTTACCACTGGACCAATAGGTAGCATCATGATGGATGAAGAGGAGATTGAAACTGTCAACAAGTTCATATTGCTTGAATCCACAACTAACACCCTTGTTATCAGCAGTCAGGAAATAAGGAGATGCAGAGATACATTGTACTGGGAAAATCTGCAGTTAGGACACTCTCCTATTTATTGAGGAGTAATGATGTCAGTTTGAAGACTAGGGGTATCTGGTTCAGGCCACTTGCTATGCATATGAGAGCTGGTCAATGAATAAGGATGACAGAAGAAGAATTGCCACACCCGCCTCGCTGTCCTCTCTGGCCACGACGCCTGTGTGACAAAATGGGTCGTCCGTGCCTGTACGGGGTCTCTGACCTCAAGGATAGCATAAGAGGGAATCTTGCAAGCCCTGTGCTTGTGAGTGGGCTGATGCCTGGATATTTGTTACAGATGGGTCTTCGTAATCCCGGGAAACCTCTGGAAATTAAGTTGCTTCTAGGATAAGAATGGGAGTTTCTGGGGAAAAATCAGGGGAACTTCACCAGAACTGGGATAAAGATTTAACTAAAGTCCTTAATCAGGAACCATTTGATGTTCCTGGAAATGATAACATACAAGATGAAAATATAAAAGAAATTGAGATTGTTCTTAAAAGTATAATTTTGAATATGATCTTTGAGTATGTATCTAATTCCTCTTTTGTGATACTTGCAACTCATATTCAGCAATGTAATTGTATATTAGGAGAAAGTTTAGACTAGTTTCAACAGCAGAAAGTCATAGTTAATGAGAATAAAACAGAGAGGTTTAAGAAAAGACTCAAAAGACAAACTTCTCTAAAAGTAAAGGTCTCTTCAAGAAATAGGAAATATTACCAGATAAATAACAGGTGGTGGGAAGAAAGTACTTATAAAGGACCATATGTCCTGCCAACTCCAACACCAGTACCTCTTCCTTATACAGACGTTTTGTATTCCAAGGAAAAAGAATGGAATATTGCAAGTTAACTTGGTAAAAACAAGTTAAAGGAAGTCGTACGCCTTAGTGCACATTGCCAAACAAAAACAAATTAAAATCTTATGAAACAAGTTGCAAAAGCTATTGCTAAACATAGGAATGGTCCAGAGTGTAGGAAAATAAATGTTAAGATTCGTTAGGTACACTACAAATATGAGTACAAAGGCAAAAACAAAGGTGGCTAAAATACAGTGACGCAAAGTAGGAGAGGAAAGGAAGTGAAATGTAAACCATTAACCATTGTCTAGCAGATGACCAACATAAGGTCACTGTGTTTCTTGTTTAAAGAATGTTTAATAGCTGATGCTATTATTTAGTAATAGAAAATACTTTCTTTTTGTTTTTTCTAGTTAAAATCTTATGTGAGCTTCGTAATCACAAAATGTTGGCTATAAGTCAAGTTTAACAAGTTTAAATGTATAAAAAGCAAGCTTTTAAGATAATAAACTAGAGCTCTTTACATCATCCTGGTGTGCAGACTCTCATTTTCGCCGACTTCGTCCCTCACCTGCTCTTCACCAAGAAACCCCTCGAGTTTCTTGTCACGACCGTGGTCGGGTGGTCGGTGACAAAGAATTGCATCTGAGAGCTGGTCAATGAATAAGGATGACAGAAGAATTGCCTTTGAGCTGTGATGTTGGAGAAGAGAGCCGAACATCCCATGGATGGCCAATTGAACAAACAGACGTATTCTAGAGAGGATCCAGCCACAATGCTCTTTGAACATGTTGCTAAGAGGTGCTATTTCTTGCAAAAGGATATGATGCTGGGAAGGGTGGGGTGTCAGCAAAGGATAAAAATAATCCTCTACAAGGTGGATTGACACAGTGACTGCTGAAACGGGCTCTTGTGTTTCAGGAAGCGTGAAGATGTTGCAGGATAGAATAGGGTTCAGATTTTTTTTTCATAGGGTCACTATGAATCTTACTGAACTCGAAGGCACGTAGCAACAACAACAACATGATATAGATTTAATCTACATATTCTAAGCTAGTACAAGGGAGCTGATAGCATACTTTGTAGACTATGCACTATAGCAACAATTGTACACTTACTGTTGTGGAAGAACACTATGTCCAAACAGACTCAGAACTGACCCTCCAGCCGATTGTCAGAGGCTGTAACTATTCTATCATGGGAAGAGATTGTCCATCTTCTGTAAAGTATCTGGTGGACTTGAACCATGTACTTTTGCACTGGCAACACAATTCCTTACCATTTAGCCACCAGAACTCGTCTAGAGAATTGCACTGCTTACCCCAAAACCAAAACCAAAACCACACTTCCCTGGTGATTTCAATCCACCAGTGGCTCCAGGGGTAAAGATTAACAATCTCATTTCCATAGTAGTTTCACCATTTTACACTCCCACGAGTAGTGAGAACAGGTTACAACCTCTCCACAACTTCACCAACATTTGTTATTTGCTGCTCTGTTGAATTTTGCTGTTGTTGCCGGGAGTTTGAAATTTTTCAGGCTAGTACAGTCAGAATGGTCCTTAGAAGGGTGATGAGACTTAGATGTGGATACTTTGGGGATATAATCAAGAGGGCCAGTTCCTAGAGATAGATATCATGCTTGATAACATTGTTGTAGTTATTAAGTGCCCTCGAGTTTCAGGCCACTCACAGTGATTCTATGAAGGAGAGTCCTCGATGCTTGGGTGCCTTTCATCCTCTCTCCAGGTTCATAGGCTTGATAACATAGAGATACTAAAAGGGGAAGACCGTCAGTGAGATTGACTGTGGTTGCAAAGTTGATTTAATCATAGAAGAGATTATGGGGATGGTGCAGGACCAGAAAGTTTCATTCTGTTGTAGATAAAGTAATTTTGAGTTAGACCTTAGTTGCACCTAACAATAGCATAATAATGTTTAATACAAATAAAAACAAATTTAAATAACATTTTTTTAAAAAATAATTGAAATAAAAGCCTACTTTCACAGTTTACCTAGCATCAACTAATAGGTTTGAGCAGTTTTGTGGGATTTTTAAATTTTTATTTTCAATAATATCATTTAGTGACATACAGTCACAGTGCTCTAAAAGTCCTATTGTTGTTTTTGTTGTTGTTATGTACCGTCAAGTTGGAATTGACTCATAACTGATCTTTCAGCAGGTGTTCAGAGGCAGTAAATCACACTTACTGGGAGGAAAATGTCTTTCTTCCTTGAAGCAGCTGGTAGATTTGAACCTTGCACTTTTGAGTTGGCAGTGCAGCCTAACTTACTTTTCTGTATAGTGATAACATTGTCAAGTTTCTTTTATGTTTCATGGGGTTTATTCTGATTTATAGTGAGCTGAAGTTAAATAGTAGGAAATATTTCCTAGTACTGCAGCCTTTTCTCAACAGTGGCTCTATTTGAGCCCATTGTTGCAGTAACTGTGTCACTTCATCTGAGGAGGTTTTCCTCTTCCTCACCGAACTTTTATTTTTTAAAGTGAGGACAGAAGGAGAATTTATGTCTTTGAGCTGTGGTGCTGGAGAAGAGTATTGAGAATACCATGGACTGCTAGGAAAACAGATTCATCCTGGAAAGGGTTAAACTGGGTGGCTCCTTGGAGGCAAGGATTCTGAGGCTCTGTCTAACATACTTTGGACATGTTGTAAGGATAGACCTGTCCTTGGAGAGGGACATCATGCTTGGGAGGGTGGAGGGACAGTGCAAGAGGGGAAGACCCTCTATGAGGTGGATTGATTCAGTGACTGGGGTAATCGGGATGGGAGTGTCAGAGACACTGTGATTGGCACAGGGCAGAGCAGAGTGTAGGGCTGTTGTAAGGGTCGCTTTGAGTCGCAAGCGACTCGACGGTACATAACAACAACAACAACATCCTTCTCTAGGTACTACTCTACCAGATAACATGGCCTGGGTGTGGGAGTCAAAGTCTCAGCATCTGTATTTCTTAAGGAGCACTGTCACACTTCATCCAAGATAGATTTGTTAGTTCTTGTATCTGTTGAAGGTTTATTCAGTAGTCTTCGCCAATACCATAATCTAAAGGCATTAATCCTTTTTCATTCCTCTTGTCCAATTTTCACATGCATATGAGCAATTAAAGATACTATAACTTGGTGTAGAGACACCTTAGTCCTCAAAGTGAAATCACGGCTTTTTAGTACTTTGAAGAAGTCTTTGGCAGCAGATTTGTCCAACACAGTATGTGGTTTAGATTCTTTCTTTTCTTTTTTTTTTTAAGATTTTAATGAAAGTTTATAAAGAACTTATATTTCCATTCATTCATTGCTGCACATTTTCTTCCCTATCTCCCCTCCCCCAGTTGCCTTTTTTCTTTGGAAAAAAGTTCTTTCATTGTAATACATTCCCCAGCACCACCACCAATTTCCTATGCATCTCTTATTCTGAACTTTTGTCATGCTAATAATACATAATCATATGTTCCTTTTATACAATTCTCTCCCTCGTCTGTTTCAGTGCCATGTACATTATTTATTCCCTCTTTTCTTTGTTCCCCTCTCCAACTCCCATATCAGTCCTGTTCTATAATAGTTGCATTATGCAGTATTTGTCTTTTTGTGACTGAGATATTTCACTTAGCATAATTAGTTTAGATTCTTGACTAAAGTTTTGCTGGATGTTGATTGTGGATACAAGCAAATCCTGTGCAGCTTGTGAAAGATGATATCTTGGTTCATTTCATTTCATTCAAATGAAATGGAAATTTCAGGAAATCAGGAAATGGAAACTAAGAATTTTCTCATGCTCTTAATTGATTATCAAATGTTATTAAATAAAAAAGAAGAAACTAATGTGACATATAAAAGGATCTCTTGTTGTTTGGTGTGTAACATGTAAAGCAATTAACCATAAGGTTGATGGTTTGAATCCAGCAAGTACTCTTTCACAGAAATATAGGCCATCTCCTATAAATATTTACAGCCTCAGAAACTGGATTAAAGGTCACTGGAGGTTGTAATCAGCTGTGAAACAGTGACTTGGTTTATTGTTATATGTAAAGTTTTCAGCCCTCAGGCTGCAAATGGACACATCTTACCTAAACAAACCTCATCCCAGAGCTTGTCTTCAGCTAGTGGAAGAGATGAGAACAGAAGTGGGGCCTGCGTTTACAGTGGAGGTTCCTCAGGCTCTGCCAGCCTACTGTTCTCTGCTAAAATAGAAAGATGTTCTGACCCATTTAATTATGTTTCCTGGGAAGAAAATCAAGGGCACCTGATGAAGTCCAATTAGATTCTTTGCCCAGAGTAAAATTCAATTATAGCCTCTGCCCAATGGTGAAATTCCATCATAGACTCCTTTTGCTTCTTCTAGGAGAAAAAAAGACAAGTTTCCCTAGAATCTATTTATACAGGCACACGCATTAACAGAGAAGGAAGGGACAAAATGAGCCTCAGGTAGGAGATTTGCTCTGGGCAGATGTTCAGCTTTTCTTATTTGAAAAGTGTTTAGTAATTTTGGCTTATGAAAGATTAGTGATAATCTAGTAGATTCTTCTGTTTAAAGAAAGAAACTTAATCACATGTTTTAGGCTGGGCTTCTTAGAGAAGCAAACCAACAAAGCAAAATAAAATCAACAATATACATCACTGATAAAGTAAAAACCCTCTCCATATATACATAGGCGTATGTGTGTGCTGTGTGTATTGTTGTTGTTAGGTGTCATTGAGTATGACTTACAGTGACCCTATGAACAAAAGATCTGAACCAAGTTCTTCCTGTGCCATCCTCACACTTCCTGACACAAAAGAGCCCGTTGCAGCAGTCACTGTATCTATCCATCTATTTGAAAGTCTTCTTCTCCTTCACTGACTCTCCGCCCTTCCCAGTATCATGTCCCTCTCCAAGAAATAGCCCCTTCAAGCAATATGCCCAAAGTATGTGAGGCAATGTATCATCATTCCTGCTTCGAAAGAACACTCTGGCTGCACCATTTCCAAGATATATCTGATCATTCTTTTGGCCATCCATGAAATGCTCCGCACTCTTCTGCAACACCACAGCTCAAAGGCATCAATTATTTTTCTATCATTCTTATTCATTGTCCAGGTCTTGGATGCACAGCAATAATCAGAAATATCATGGCCTGAGTCAGATGTATCTTGGTCCTCAAACTGACATCATCACTCCTCAGTAATTTGGAGAGGTCCCTGACTGCAGATTTTCCCAGTGCAATGCATCTCCTTATTTCCTGACTGCTTGTACTGAAGGTGTTAACTGTGGACCAAGCAGAATGAAACTATTGACAGTTTCAATCTCCTCTCCATCAAGACACTGCCTATTGGTCCAGTGGTAAGAATCTTTTTTTTCTTGATACTGAGATGCAATCTATACTGAAGGCTGAATTCCTTGATCTTCTGCAACAAGTGCTTCAAGCCCTCCTCACTTTCAATAAGCAAGGTTGTGTCATCTGTATAACAAAGGTTATTGATGAGTCTTCCTCCAGTCCTGATGTCACACTCTTCCTCATAGAGCAGCTTCTCAGATAATTTGCTCAACATATAGATAGGGATATATAAATAATACATATTATATATTATATATAAAAATAATATAAATAGATATATGTTGTTGTGCACCATTGAGTTGGAACTGTCTGTCAAGTAGACAAAGATTCTCACCACTGGACCAATTGGCAGCATGAGGATGGATGGTGAAGAGATTGAGATTGTTAACAACTTTAGTCTGCTTGGCTCCATAGTCAACACTCTTGGCACCAGTAGGCCAGAAATAACAAAACGTATTGCGATGGGAAAGTCTTCTGTTAGGGACCTCTCCAGGGTACTGAAGAGCAATGGTGTCACTCTGGAGACTAAGGTGCATTTGATACAGGCTATAGTTTTTGCAATCACTTGTTATGCATCAGAGATTAGGACAATGACTAGGGAGGATAGAAGGAGAATTGATGCCTTTCAGCTGTGGTGCTGGAGAAGAGTATTGAGAGTACCCTGGACTGTGAAGAAAAGAAACAGATTCATCCTGGAGAGGGTTAAACCAGGCTACTCCTTGGAGGCAAGGATTCTGGGGCTTCGTCTGACATACTTTGGACATGTTGTAAGGAGAGACAGGTCCTTGGAGAGGGACATCATGCTTGGGAGGGTGAAGGGACGGCGTAGGAGGGGAAGACCCTCTATGAGGTGGATTGATGCAGTGACTGGGGTAATCGGGATGGGTGTGTCAGAGGCAGTACGATTGGCACAGGACAGAGCATGGTTAGGGCTGTTGTGCTATGAGTGGCAAGCGACTTGACGACACGTAACAACAACAACAACAACAACAACAACATCTCTATCTATCTATCTATCTATCTATCTATCTATCTATCTATACCTCGACAGGAAGCTACAGAGACTAATGAATCAAACAGCAGTGGATAAGCGTGTCATAGTGGTAAGAAGCTGCATTGAAATCCCCAAGGCATATGATTGAAATCCACCAGCTATTGATGCAGAATGGACAATCTCCTCCAGTGTAATTAACTGCCTCTGAAAACCTACTGGAGGGTCAGCTATGGGTTAATTCTGACTCAAAGGCACATAAAAACAAGCTCCAAGAAGCCAAAAAGGTGAGGAGTAGTTTTTGGAGGGAGATTGTGCAAAAGTCAAGTGAGCACACAACCAGACTTAGGTGAGGAGTAGTTTTTGGAGGGAGATTGTGCAAAAGTCAAGTGAGCACACAACCAGACTTCTTTATATATTCGATGCAGACTGCATACTCTGGTGAAACTCCCCTTCCACTGATTGGCTGCTTATAGAAAACCTCATGAAAAAAATGATTAAGTAACGCAAGACTCAACCAGGGAATAATCACAGCGTCATAACAGCCAAACCAGTGAAGCTCCTTCAACCTTAACCATCACAGTAGGTTTGTCTTATAAAGAGAACATAAAGCCAGGTGTACCTCAGGTGCTAGCTGGAGATTCTTCCAGGGTACTGCAAGACAATGACTCTTTTTTATTGTTAGTTAAAGTAAGAGAACTGAGAATGGATTACCCAAACTAACCTTTGGGAAAGGAATATACAAAATATTCTCTAATATTGTTTTTACCCAATTCTGTTTTACCTAATAAATGGTTTGATTGTAATAACTATGGATCATTCTGCTTCTCATTATTTGTTTCATAAACAGTTTGGATTGTAGGCAATTAATAAAACTTGTATAAAAATAAAAATTGCTGGGAGATGGGGTAGGGAGGTAGAGGAAAGAAAATGCGCAACACTGAAATAATAAAATAAATAAATAAATTTTTGGCTAAATTACGGATGAGCCAATATATGACTACTTCCTAAAACACAAAGGCAAGGATTGTGAGGCTCCATCTCACGTACTTTGGGCATCTTTCCAGGAGGGACCAGTTCTTGGAGAAGGACATCATGTTTGAAAAGGTTGAGGGATAGCACAGGAGAGGAAAACCCCAGATAAGATAGAATGACACAGTAACTGGGATAATGAGGATGAGTATAACAGAAATGGGAAGTCGGCTGGCTAACTGGAGAGATGGCTGGCTTCTCGAAGGCCGCTCGTCTTGGTGGCAGTCAGGCAAGGGAAGTTTCTTGAGTCCTTTTCCTTGTGTGTTACTGTTCTTTTTGCCCTCCAAAAGTGGGTGAACGGCCCTGAGCCTTAGACTAAGAATAAGTAAGTGTGGAGCCCTCCTGGTTGCTGTGAAGTTGAACACTGTGACACTGATGTGTCAAATGCGAGAATGGTTACCATGGTGGGCATGGTTTGGTGGAGCTCCCAGATTAAAACAAGCTTGGAAGCAGGAGTGGCATCACTTCTGAAATAGTTTGCCTCTGGAAACCCTATGAACCTGGAGAAAGGACGAAAGTTATACAAGTGTCCAGGTCTTTTCATTCACAGGGTCACTATGAGTTGCCTACAACTCGCAGGCACTTAACAACAACAACAACAACAACAACAACAACAACATATCAAAGGCAGTGACATTGGTTCAGGATAGAGTAAGTTTCACAGCTATTGTGCATAGAGTCACTATGGGTTAAAATAAATTTAATGGCACATAACAACCTGAAACACCAAACTAAATCCATTGCAATTCTGACTATTCTGACTCCTTATGCTTCAGGTTATATTTGTTTTCCAGTGCTGCTGGGTACATTTGAACTTCCAAATTTTTGGTTACTGAAGTGACTGTAGTTTGAACCAGCAAGGGACTTGTGAGTACCATCAGGAAAGTATCATTCATTTCCAAAACAATTTCTAATTTCTATTTCTTGATTTGAGCTTGTGCATGTGAAATCCATAACTAGACCAAGAGGATGTTATGTGAACAGAGTAAGGGACACTGTATGGTTTAAAATTAGCAAAGATGTGCATCAGGGCTGTATCCTTTCTCCATAACTATTTATTCTGTATTCTAAGCAGATTATTTGGGATGCTGGAATGTGGTACCAGGATTGGAGGAAGACTCATCAATAATCTTCACTGGACTGGAGGAAGACTCATCAATAAACTTGACTATAGAGATGACACAACTTTACTTGCTGAAAGTGAGAAGTACTTAAAGCATTTGCTGCAGAAGATCAAAGACTACAGTCTTCAAAATAGATTGTACTCCAACATAAAGAAAACAAAAATCCTCACCACTGGACCAATAGACAACATCATGATAGATGCAGAAAAGATTGATAGTGTCAATGGCTTCATCTTGCTTGGATCCACAATCAATACACTTGGAACTAGCAGTCAGGATGTCAGGAGTATTGCACTGGGAAAATCTATAGCCAGGGACCTATCCAAATTATTGATTTCCAATGCACAATCACTTAAGGTAAATTTGTTAACATATTTTCATGTATTAAAATATTGATCTGTAGAAATAGGATGGGCAAACTCCTCCCATGAGATCGTTGTCTCTGAACACCCACTAGAGGGCCAGCTATGGGTTAGTTCTGACTCTACAGTACACAAGAACAGAAATAGGAAAGTCCCAGGGGTTAGACAAGACAGCACACAAATGGAAATTATTAAAGTAGAATGGCAAGAGACATAATGGAAAAATGATATTTTGTCAGCATCATAAATTTAACTTATGATTGTCATGGTTATAGTAAAAAAGATTTCAATTATATGCATTATTTATGTCCTGTATCATCAAAGTAAAAATATTAACTGGATGCAAATATTAGCAATGTCTCCCTTACACAGGCCACCTGTTTATTCAATGTAACTACACCCCCTCTGTGTTGCTATCTGGTTTAATTGATTCATTGCTGACCCTCCTGCAGGTTTTCAGAGGTTGCACAGGGAGAGACTGTTCATCTTTCTCTCACGGAATTGGTGAATTCAGATTGCCTACCTTTGGGTTGGCAGTACAACTTTATCCATGTGGCCTCAAGTACACCTCCCTATTGATCAGGCCTATTCAGAGCACCCTACCCACTAAGCCACCATAACTTCAGCTATTGAAAAGAATTTTGGTTGATTTCGTTTCTTTTCTAGTTTTTTATTCATTCATTGTTGCACATTTTCTTCCATCCCCTTCCCTCCCCCTTTCCTAGGTTCCAGATTATTATCATATATATAGTACCTAATCACATACACATTTGGACTGTTCTTCCCCTCATCTGTACTTATGCAGTGTTCTTTATCCATCCACTCTTTTCTTATCCTCCGCTCAACCCTCCATATCAGTCCTATTGTATAACATCACTGTTATGCAGTATTTGTCCTTTTGTGACTGAGATATTTCACTCAGCATGGTATACTCCAGGCTCACCTATGTTGTGTTGGGTCTTACAAGTTTATTGCGTTTCAGTGCTGCTGTGTTAGTTTTTTGTTTTTGTTTTTGTTTGTTTGTTTGTTTGTTTTAATATAGTGACAAGAAGCTGTGCTGCAATGCCAAATGTTTTGTTTGAGGCCACCAGCTATTCCACAGGAGAAGGATGGGCAATCTCCTACTTCACAGTTAACTGCCTCGGAAAACCAGCAGGAAGGTCAGATATGGGTCAATTCTGACTTGGTGGTGTACAAAAACACCAACAGTGGTATGTAGTATTTGTTCTTTTGTGACTGTGATATTTCACTCAGTATGATGTCCTTCAGGCTCACCTATGTTGTGTAGGGTCTTATGGCTCATTATTTTTCAGTGCTATGAGTTAGTTGATTATTTTTGGAAAGTCTGCTGTTAGGGACCTCTCTAAAGTACTCAAGAGCAACGGTGTCTCTCTGGAGACTAAGGTCCGCCTGATACAGGCCATGGTCTTTGCAATCACTTGTTATTCATCAGAGAGTTGGACAATGACTAGGGAGGACAGAAGGAGAATTGATGCCTTTGAGCTGTGGTGCTGGAGAAGAGCATTGAATGTACCATGGACTGCCAAGAAAACAAACAGATTCATCCTGGAGAGGGTTAAATCAGGCTGCTCCTTGGAGGGAAGGATTCTGGGGCTTCATCTGACATGCTTTGGACATGTTGTAAGGAGGGACAGGTCCTTGGTGAGGGACATCATGCTTGGGAGGGTGGAGGGACAGTGCAGGAGAAGACCCTCTATGAGGTGGATTGATGCAGTGACTGGGGTAATCGGGATGGGTGTGTCAGAGGCAGTGCGATTGGCACAGGATAGAGCAGGGTTTAGGGCTGTTGTACATAGGGTTGCTATGAGTCGCAAGCTACTTGACGGCACAATACAACAACAACAACAACAACAACAACATATTATACTGGTTTATTTACAAAGTTTGTTTACACTCTTTTTCACATCAATCTTTCCCATTTCCTTCATGTCCCCACAACCCATCAAATTGTGCAACCCTGTTTATAGGGTCAGTATTAGATGGCACTTAACAATAAGAACAACAACATATAACGCCAAGCCCTTGTCTCAATTTTTGACTTGGATGAAGTTGCTGGACTTACAAGATGGTGGTCTTGTTTTGGTTGAGGATCCGTGTGGATTGCTTGGTTGTTTTTATTTAGACCTCTTGTTTAGAGACAACAAGATCTCCTGAGGACCTTTGTATTTAAAAGTTGGATCCCAAGAATTATATTTTAATCCCTTGTTACTATATTTTGGAGGAACATGCTTCTGTCAATTTTCTGTGCTAAGGTAATCTGCGTTTGCTGTGCCGCTGAACCTTGTGCCATTGGGGTCTCAAATGCCATCATGGCTGCCCATGATGGCGGACAGTGTTTGATGGAGCTCCCAGTTTAAGACAGGTTTGTAAGCAGGAACAGCATCCACTTTTTAAACCACATGCCTCTGGAAATTATGAACTTGGGAGAAACAATAGTTATAGAAAGGTCTCAGGTCTTTTGTTCATAGGGTCGCTATGTGTGACTCGATGGCAATCAACAACAACATGATTTATCACCACCATCACCCCTACTCATCCTCACCCTTCTCTTCCCACTCTCCCCCTAAACCCTTGAATCCTCATACTTGTTCTACAATTACCTTATACAGTATTTGTTCTTATGGGACTAAGTTAATTCACTTGGCATAATGCTCTCCAGTTACTCCCAAGTTAGGTAATAATTTACAAAATCATTACTCTTGCGTGCTGCATAGTATCCCATCATGTGAATGTACCATAAGTTCTCAATCAATTCTATTGTGGTTGGACATTGGGGTTGTTTCCAGATACTTGTGATGGTGATGTGAATGTTGGTTTACACGTCTCCATTTGTGCCTCAGTTCTCATTCTCTTGGGGTATATTTCATGCAGTGGAATAGCATGGAATTTCCATGCTCAGCTTTTTGAGGAAGCATCAAACTGCCTTTCAGATTGGTTGTGCCATTTTACAATCCCGTCTCTAATGTTTAAGCGTTCCTATCTTGCTATATCCTTTCCAACATTTATGACTTGCTGTCTTGTTAAACGTTGCCACTGCTACTGGACTGAGATGGTATCTCACTGTGGTTTTGATTTTCATCTATCTTATTGCCAGTGATTTGGAGCATTTATTCATGTGTCTGTTTGCCTTTTGAATATCTTCCTCTGTGAAAATTCTTTCCATGTCTTTTGCCCATTTTATAATTGTGTTATCAGGCTTTTTCTTGTGGAGGTCCTGTAGGGTTCTGTAAACTTTTAGTAATGATACTCTTGTCTGAAATGGTATTGTCAAAAGTTTTTTTTCTCAGTTTTTTCTTTTTATTCTGTTGGAAAATGTTTTCTATGCACACAGGAATTTAATCTTTAGAAGGTCCTATTCATCAATTTTATCCTCTCCTGATTGTGCTTTTCTGGCTGTTTTTGTCAGTCTCTGTATAACATAGCTTGACTCAGTTTGTCTCTGATGACTTTTATGGTTTTGGACTTTACTCGCAGGTTTCTGATCCACCTTGAGCTGATTTTGTGTGTGGTGTGAGATGTGGATTGTGTTTCAGCTTTCTGCAGGTAGCAGTCCAATTTTGCCAGCAACATTTGTTGAAGAGGTTGTCATGTCCCCATTTGATAGGTTTTATTTCCTTGTTGAATACTAGTTGAACCATAGATGGCTGGGTCTATTTCTGTGTTCTTAATTCTGTTTCATTGGTCTATGTGCCTGTCATTGTACCAGTACTGTGGTGTTTTGGTTGCTACCACTGTGTAGTAGGTTTTGAGGTCAGGGAGTGCTATAGCCCCCACATCATTTTTGTTTTTCAGAAGTACTTTGTTTATTCTGGGTCTCTTTCCTCTCCAAATGGACTTGACAATTTCCCATTCAATCTCCTTGAAAAAGGCATTTGGTATCTGTATTGGGATTGCATTGAACATGTAGATTGCTTTTGGAAGGACTGTCATTTCTCAATATTGAGTCTTCCTATCCATGAATAGGGAACATTTTCCCATTTCTTTAGGTCTTTTGTTGTGTATTGCAGAAATGTTCTGTAGTTTTCTTTGTACAGGTCTTCTGTGTCTCTAGTTAGGTTTACTCCCAAGTATCTTAATTTGTGTTTGGCTATTGTAAATGGTATTGCTTTTTGGTTTTCTATTACCAAAAGCAATCTACAAGTTCCCTTTATCTTGTAGCTGACTGGTTTCTCTGTCCATATCTTCAGTTCTACTTTTTTTGTCCTACCAGCCTGTTGAACACTACTGCCATTTTGGTCTTAATATTTTGGATTGCATTTTCATGCTTTTCTCTTATTTCCATTAATGTGTTGGATGCACGTTCTCTGTCAAGTGATGACTTTTAAAGTTCTTGTATCTCTTTATCTAGTTTATGAATTCTTTCTTCCATCATTTGCATTTTCTTCCATAGCTGTTCAAGTTGTTCCTCATCAATATATTTCTTCTGGACTACTGTCTCTGAGGTATTTGCTCTCTTAATTATTTCTTCCATCCTTTGCATTTTCTTCTGTAGTTGTCCAAATAACTCCACATCAACATATTTCTTCTGGTTCTCTTTATTTGGGGTATTGGTTGGGTCTGATTTTTTAGGAGAAAGGTTATTTTGTTTTTTTTATGATGACTGAGGCAGACTTCTGCTTTTTTGACATTATGGGAGTCTTTTCTTTGTAGATGTTAGGTCATTGTAACTATATAGTGACCCAAAATATGGCAATGTTTTGTGAAGTCCTGTAGAGTTGTGCTTCCTTCTGGGCTAGACAGCAGTACCTGAATGGCAAACTAGGAAGCATGCTGTTCCCTTCTAGAACTGGGTCTCTGCTTTGCTCAAGCTGTCCTGATCCCTTCCACTTGAGTTTACTGGATTCTACGTGGTGTAGCTTAGGCAACTCTGTTTTCCCCAAGGTATGGTGGGTGGCACATGTCTTTCTGCCATGCCTCTTCCTGCCATCTGTGTTAGCTGATTTTTGAATATATATCTACAAGTAGGATCTGAAGATTTTTAAACATTGTAAGCATTGTAAGAGAGTAGAAATCTCATTGCAGCTTGATTGTGGGATTATTTTGTATTTTTCTTATATTTTTAGGTATTGATTACTGATTCTCAAAAAAGATCAGAATAGTAATTTTAAAATACCCCACAAAATTATTACCTCTTGTGCACATTTACACACATTTTGCTCAGTTATGCTAGTTTCATTATAGTGGTCTTATGCACTACTTGTCTTTATGTGACTGAGATATTTCACTCAATATAATGCTTTCTAGCCTCTCTCAAGTTACATAGTATTTTACAGTCATTGTTCCTAATGTTGCATAACATTCCATTACATGAATGCAAGGTGGAGTGATAATAGGCATAGAGCGATGATAATTAATTGTATAAAATATAATGTATATGATTGATTGTTTAAAACACAAAGTACATGTACAAAATGCAATGTATATTAATGACTATATGCAAACCAAGAAAAAAATGTTATAAAAATCAGACTACCACTAGACAGCATAATTTTTAAATTCTTTGCTTTTAGGTACCATAGCTCTGACTCGCAGCAACCTTATATATTTATATATAATAGATGAAGTTCTGCCACTATTTTTTAGCTCATTGGTGCAGTTCACTGTGTCAAACATCTAGTTAGGGTCTCTTATTTTTTCACTGACCCTTTACTTTATCAAACATGATGTCCTTCTTTGGTCCCCCCAGGTACTCAACACATCCAGAGTATATGAGACAAAATCTCTTTATTCTCACTTCTAGTGGATACTCTGGCTGTACTTCTTGCAAGACAGACATGTTTGTTCTTTTGGCAGTCTGAGATATATTCAATATTCTTCACCAATGTCACAATTCAAAGACATTAATTCTTCCTGTCTTTTGTATCCACAAATATACGAGGAGAGTTAAAATGCCATGCCTTGGGTCCATTTCATCTTAATCCTCAAAGTGACATCTTTACTCATTAAAGATGTCTTTGTGGTATATTTTCTCATTGCAGTACTGTTTGATTTCTTAACAGTCAAGAAAAGATTGCTCATCCCCCCCCCCTCTTAGAATGGTTAGTGTATTCAAATTCCTTACCTTTGAGCTGGTAGCACAACTTCTTACCACCAAGCCACCAGTTCCCTGGGAAGAGTTAGAGAAAGAGAGGAAGATCCTCAAGCAGAAGAATTGACACAGTGACTGTAGCAATGGGATCCATGATGGCAGAGACAGTGAGGACAGTATAGGATAGAGCAATGTTCTGATCTGTTCTTACCATCGTATGACTTGTGCTGAACTAAACAGCACAAAACAAGACCAGTAAATATGTTGCCTTATCTGGCAATGGAGCCACTGATGTTGTGATTTAGTTAAAGATTTAGGAGATCATCCTAGATTATGTAGGTGGATCCAGTGCAGTCACATACGAAGGTTACAGAGAGGTCACCATGAGGGAGAAAATGTAGGGATATGAAGGCAAAAACAGTGTCTAGAAGATTCTATAATCCTGGCTTTAGAATTTGAGGAAGAGACCATGAACCAGGGCCTTCAGTGACCTCTACAAACTAGAAAAAGCCAATTTAAGAAAAGAGGATTTTTTTCAAGGAAAAAGCCATGAGAAGATCTTTTAATTGAGAAATGTTGCTTATATCCTTGATCTCTTCCTATTAAGTTGTCACAAAGGAGGGAAAGAGCTCCTCAGCTAAATGTCCAAGGGTGATGGATATTGAGCAAAGGGTGCCTGAAGCTCCACCCACTCTCTTTAACTGCTATTGAATCAAAACTGACTCATAGTTGATCCTCCAGTAGTGGGTTTTCAGTGGCTGTGAGTCTCACAGGTTGGAGATTGCCCATCTTTCTCCTATGAAGCAGCTGATGGATTTGAACTATCTGCCTTTGGGTTAGGGAGCTCTGGCGTCCTGGTGGTAAGAAACTGTGCTAGGCTGGCAGCACAACTCCTTACTACTTGGCCACCAGATATCCCTATCTTAAGCTTAGAAGATCTGTTCTTCTGTATCATTCATGGACTCCAGTAGTTAGCTTATGCATCAGTGATAGAATCTGAGGCTGATTTTGCAGCCCCATGTTATTCCTTTCCACCAGCTGTCTGTCAGATTGTCTTGCCCAAGACGGCTTGCATGTTGCTGTGATGCTAGAAGCTATACCACCAATATATTAAATATTATCAGGGTCTCCACAGACAGGTTTCAGTTGAGCTTCCATAAGAGGAAAGACTAGGAAATAGAACTGACTATCCACTTTTGAAACAATGAACCTTTGGAAATCCTCTGGACAATAGTGGAATATTGCCAGTCTTTAATGTTTAGAGAAATTTACACTTTGACTTTAATGGTAAAATGAGCTATTTAACATTTGGTTCTTTATCAGATTATTGGTCACTGAAGCCTAAAAAAGACCATTGGCTAATATTTCAATCACGCAATGCTAAATTTATTGATTAAAACAAAATCATAGCTTTTCTGAAAGAGTTAAGGAAAGAGAAGTAGGGGGGTCATGTAAGAAATTCATAAAACCTTGGTATCTGAAAGTAAGTGGATTTAGATAGCTATTTCAAAATGGAAGACTGAGTGGAAGTGAGTATAATTTGTTATACAATAGTTTAGTCTTGGTGAACACGGTAAATTTCCAAGCAAGTTTTGGTAATTGAATTGAGCCTCAGTAAACAAGCTCTTTGCTCACATGAGCAAATTTTGTGCTGATAGGAAAGTTATTTGCCCTGTTGTGCAAACTGTTTATCCAGATAAATTGAGTTTGAAAAATTTCCTGAAGTAAACAGCAAAATTTTTTATTGATTTAAACCCTTATCTTCCTGGACAAGAATTTCCTGCAACAAATAATTGAATCTCAGTCTTGACAGTTAGGAAATTAAGTATGTACAGTTTTCTTTTGTTTGCACTAATTCCCTCCCCCCATTTAATAGTGATTACATGTAGGATGAAATAACATATAGTATTAGAAATAAAATACCATTTTTAAACAATATATTCTGCTAACAGTGGTGGGTGAGTTAATATTTTGTGCATGACCTCTGTGAGTGAAAATGCACAAAAGTTGATCTTATATTGAACATATTAGAGAGATTTTTCCGAGGCTTATCATTTCCGAGGTATCATTGTTATTGTTATATGCTGTCAAGTCACCTGCAACCCATTGTGACCCTATGTACAACAGCACTGAACCCTGCCCGGTCCTGAGCCAGTTTCACTGATTCCAACACACCAACTCCCATTGCCCCAGTTATTATACGAATCCATCTTATCTGGGGTTTTCCTCTCCTGTGCTGTCCCTCCACATTTCTGAGCATGATGACCTTCTGCAACGACCAGTCTCTTCTGGCCACATACCCAAAATTTGTGAGATGGAGATTCAAAATCCTAGCCTCCAGAGAGAAACTTGGTTTCACCCTTTCCAAGGCAGACCTATTTGTTTTCTTGGTGGTCCATGGTATGACCAAGCCTCTTTTCCAGCACCGCAACTCAAAAGCATCGATTCTTCTGTCATCCTTAGTCATTGTCCAGCTCTGTGATATTTAGAAAGTAATTGCAAAGACCGTGGCCTGGATTAGGTGCACGTTAATCTCTAGACTGACATTACTGCTTTTCAGTATTCTGGAGAGGTCCCTGACAGCACTTTTTTCCAATGCAATTAATTTTTTTTATTCCCGACTTAGAGTTCCAAGAATGTTGATTGTGAGCTGAGCAAGCTGTAACTGTTAACAATCTCAATCTCTTCTCCATCTATCATGGTGATGCCAATTGGCCCATTGGTGGGAATCTTTATCTTCTTTATGTTGAGATGTGATTCATATTGAAGACTACAGTTCTTGACCTTCTGCAGAAGGTGCTTCAGGTCCTCCTCAGTTTCAGTGAGAAAGGTTGTGTCATCTGCATAATGTAGGCTGCAGATGACTCTTCTTCCAGTCCTGATGTCACATTCCTCCTTTAATAAAGCCCAGGTTCCCTAGTGATCTGTTCTGCATATAGATTGAAAAGGCTTCATTGCTGGCACACTCCCTTTCTGATTTTGAACCTGCTATATTCTGAGGGTGGAAGGAGGAGTGGCATCCACTTCCATAATAGCTTGCCTCTGGAAACCCTATGAACTTGGAGAGAGGATGAAAGGCACTCAAGCGTCAAGGACTCTCTTCATAGGGTCACTACGAGTAGCCTGCGACTTGACGGCACTTAACAACAACAACAACATATTCTGAGGACTGCTTTCTGGTCCAAGTAAAGGTTTTGCATAAGCACAATCAAGTGTTCTAGGATTCACATTTTCCTCAAGGTTAGCTGCAATTTGTGGTGATCCACACAGTCAAATGCATTTTCATAGTCAATGACTGGTCAGGCATTGGCAATAATGTCTCTACTGCCACCTTGAGTTGGTTTTTGTGTATGGAGTGAGGTGTGGGTCTTGCTTGAGTCTTTTG
>NW_006399885.1:4869928-4912808 GCF_000299155.1 Elephantulus edwardii | reverse complement strand
TAGGATTTGAAATCAGGGAGTGAGATACCTCCTATCGTTCTTCTAGAAATGACTTTTTAACTATGAAAGCAATCCTGTTTTTTTCTCACACTTTCATCTCCAGCATAGTAGATTATATGATCATTTGATTAAAAATGTCCATGCCAATCCATCTCATTTTGCTAATACCTAATATGTAAATATGTATGCATTTCGTTTCTTTCTTAACAATGTCCAGTTCTTCTACATTCATGCTTCTCACATTCCACATTCCAATCATTAGTTTCTGCTCATAATTGTTCCTCCTCCTTTGTGTTTCCAAACTGAGGCTCGATCTCAGTTGCCATATCTGTTAGTCTACTCTAAGTGTACATAGGGTTTTCAAAGGCCTGATATATTCATATGTGGATGGCCAAACCTTCTTCCTAGTCTGTCTTCATTTGGATGTTTAGTTTTAGAATAATTATGACAGATAAACATTTTACTGAAAGGAGCAGATGAAAGACACTTCCCTTAGAAATAACCAATGCATTCACTGTCCCCCTGACCCTGGCACCTGTGCCTTGTCCCTTTCCTTTCCCTGGTACATCAGCATGCCTTGCACTTCTGCCTACACAGTCAAGTATCTCCCACCCCTAGCCACCCTTGATATGATAGCCATCATTAGTTATTTATATTTACCACAATGTATTTTAAAATTCATCAATTATTTTTTCAATCTTCTTTATACATTATCTAACTTTTACATGTATATGAAAAAATGGAAAATATCATAACATTGTCCAGATGCACCTTAGTCTTTAAAGTTACATCTTTGCTCTTTAACACTTTAAAGAGGTCCGTGGAAGTAGATTTCCTCAATTCAATTGGTTGTTTGACCTTTTTGACTGCTGCTTCTACAGAATTGATTCAAGATCTAAGTAAAATGAAATCTTGGACAACTTTAATCTTTAATCTAACATAATGCTTATTATTGGTCTAGTTATGAAGAGTTTTGCTTTTTTTTTTAAGTTGTAATCCATACTAAACTCTGGTAGCATAGCACATAATGTGTCACTGCTGAATGGAAGGCTGGCAATTCAAATCCACTAGGAATTCTGCTGGAGAAAGATGGTCTGTCTCCTTTTGTAAAGATTTGCATCCTTAAAAATCTGAAGGAGGCTAAGTAGGAGTCAGGATTTCCTCAACAGCAGTGGATTTAATCCATATTAAAATCATTCTCTTGATCTTCTTCAGTCAGGTAAGTGAATAAATTGTAATATAGTGATTGGATATGAGCCAAATACCTACAAAAAAGACCAGTTATTGTGATTATTATTCAAATTTATTCACCTAGCATCAACGTCAAAGATGAAGAAACTGAAAATTTTTTTTTCATCATCTGCAGCCTGAGGATTGATTAAATGTGTCAAAAAGATAGATGCATTCATAATTACTTATAATTAGAATGTAAACTTGAAAGCAAACATAGATTAGTATTTGAAAAGTATGGCCTTTGTGATGGAAATAGCACAAAAAATTACATGACAGAGCTTTGCAAAGTTAATTGCTTTTTTATTGGATATACATTTTCCTCCAACAACATAAAACAGGATCTATATACATAGATTGGAAACAGGAGTGGCATCCACTTCCTAAACAATACACCTCTGAAAACTCTATGAACTTTGAGAAATGACCAATAATTATAGAAAGGCTTCAGGTCTTTTGTTCATAGGGTCCCTATGAGTCGTGCTCCACTCAATGGCAATCAACAATAACAACATATACAGAGACTTAATGTAATAATAAACAGGAAAATCAAATGAACTATACCTGTGGAAACAGTACAAATAGAGGTCCCTTCTAAAATTATTTTCACTCACTCGCTCACACATGGCTATCATTATTGTTGTCATGTATCAACAAGTCAATTATGACTCATAGTGACCTTATGAACAATAGCTCAGAACTCTGCCCTATCTAGAGCCAAACTCACTATCTCTGACATACCTGCCTTCAGTGGACAGCCACAATCCATGCCATCCAGAGTCCTTATATCCTGCACTGTCCCTCCACCCTTCCAAGTGTGATGTCCTTCTCCAAGGACTGGTTTCTTCTGGCAACATGCCCAATGTGTCCAAGACAGAATTTCAAAATTCTTGCCCCTGAGGATCAACCTGGTTTCACTCTCTCCAGGACAGACATGTTTGTTCTCTTAGCAGTCCACAGTTTTTTCAATATTCTTCTCTAGAACCACAATTCAAAGACATTGATTCATCTTCTGCCATCCTTAATCGTTGTCCAGCTCTCCAATGCATAGCAATTAAATGCAAAGACCATAGCTTAGACTAGATGCACCTTAGTCTCGACACTGACATTACTCTTTAGCACTCTGGAGAGGTCTCTGACAGCATACTTTCTTGCTTTATGGTTTGCTAACTTCTGGTGTCAAGAGTGTTGGTTGTGGATCTAAACAAGATGAAATTATTAGCAGCCTCAGTCACTTCTCCATCCATGATACTGCCAATTGGAAAGTGGTGAGAATCTTTGTTTTCTTGATGATGAGATGCAATCCATATTGAGTACTGTAATCCTTGGCCTTCTGCAGTAAACACTTCAAGTCCTCCTCAGTTTCAGTAAGATCGTGCCATCTGGATAATGCAGATTGTTGATGAATCTTCCTCTAATTTTGATACTATATTTTTCCTTCATAAAATCCTGCCTCCTGAATGATCCACATATAGATTGAAATCGTATGAAGAACAGACACATCCCTGACACACTCCTTTCTTGATTTTGAACCATACAGTGTTCCCTTGCTCTGTTCTGACAACTGCTTCTTGGTGTAAGTATAGGTTTCCCATGAGCACAGTCTAGTGTTCTGTGATTCTCATTCTTCTCAACTTTAGTCACAGTTTGTCGTGATCCACAGTCAAATGCCTTTGCATAGTCAATATAACACAAATAGACATTCTTCTGGTGCTCTCTGCTTTCAGCTAGGATCCCTCTGACACTGGCAATGATGTTTCTAGTGACATGGCCTCTTCTAAATACAGCTTTCATTTCTGGAAGTTTTCTATGTACAGTTTCGGTCGTTTTTGGATAATCTTCAGCAAGACTTTGCTTATATGTGATACTAGTGATATTAAAAAATTTCCATATTCTCTTGGATCACCTTTTTTGGGGAATGAAAATAAGTATGGAACTCTTCCAGTCAATTGGCCAGGTAGCTGTTCTCTTTATGTCTTGGAACAGTTTGGTGAGCACAGCCAGCGCTGCATCTGTTTGTTGAAATATGTCAGTTAGTATTCCATCAATTCCTGGGGCCTTATGTTTTGGCATTTTCTTCAAAGCATCTTAAACTTCCTCCTTTATCTCTATTGTTTCTTGATCCTATGATGTTTCATGAAACTCTTCTGTGTCAGCCAATTTTTTTGAAACAGTGACTCTGTGTACATCTTCCATCTCCTTTTAATACTTCGTGTATCATTCAATATTCTTCCCATAACACCTTTAAGTATTGCCACTTGAGGTTTGAATTTGTTCTTCAGTTCTTTGAGCTTTGATTTTCTGATTCCAACTCTTTCCACAGTCTCAATGGGAATCCATTCAGACCTGAACTCCCATTGGGTTTCTGAGGCTGTGGATCATAGGAGACTGCCCATCTTTTTCCTAAGAAGCTGGTAATGGATTCAAATGGTCAGAAAAGTGTGGCCTTTTGGGTTGGCAATACAACTCTCTATGGACTATGCTACCACAACAGGAGGCTATAAGTGCAAATTCAGGGCTCCAACATTTTTGGTTCTAGAGGAACATCTTTATTTCCTTCCATATTTGTAGACCTGGACTTCCTTGCACATTTATGTCCTGATCTTCCCTGATTCAGCTTGGTAACCACTCCCTGACTGCATCCTGCACCTGTCCCTGGGCCTGGACACCCATGAGAAGTCAGAAACAATAACGACTCCCAAATGTGCAGGAATCTCAACTCCCAACCACAACAAACTTTGTGAACCCTCATGCCCAATCTCTATATGTAAACCCACTCTTTGCTTCTCTTCAGGGTTGAAGAGGATTAAGCACTAGCTAACACCCAGGCTGCATGCAGTAAAGCTTTGTTGATTTATTAACTTTGAGTGTTCAGAATCTCACAATCTGCCACAACAGCACTACAAAGCAAGAGATCTTAGAGGCTCTCATAACTACACACACTGCTGTGAAATTAAAAGGCAGTAGGAGATTTGGATTCACAGTCTTAATCACAACATACTCTCGCAGCTCTTTACACTGCTGAATCTATTCACAACCTTCACCTTGGGTTAAATTAGCTAATATAGTTGTTGTTGGTTTTTTTTTTCTTTTCCTCCCACTGGTAACAAGAAGACAAATATTCTCACAACTGCACCTTGCCAGCACCATGAGTCATGGAGAAGAATTTGAGATTGTTAACAATTTCAGCTTGCTTAGATCCACAATTAACACTCTAGGCACTATTACTTGAGAAATCAAAAGATAAATTGCTCTGGGGAAAGCTGCTTTTAGGGGCCTCTCCAAAGTGCTAAAGAGCAGGGACCTCTCCAAAGTGCTAAGGAGCAATGATGTCAATCTGGAGACATCAGATTCAGGCTATGGTTTTCAGAATTACTTGTTATGAATCAGAGAGCTGGACAATGACTAAAGATGACAGAGGAAGACTTGATGCCTTTGAGTTATCGTGCTGAAGAAGAATATTACATATACCGTGAACTGCTAAGATAACAAACAGGTTTATGCTGGAAATCAGGATGCTCTTTGGAAGCAAGGATGTTGAAACTCCTTCTCACATACTTTGGGCATGTGGCCAAGAAGGACCAGTCCTTCGGGAAAGACATCATGTTTGTAAGGGTGGAGAAGATTCTGGATGAGATGGACTGACACAGTAACTGGGGTAAATGAGGGTAGGTGTGTCAGAGACCGTGAGACTGGCTCAGGATAGAGCAGAGTTCAGAGCTGTTGTGCATAAGGTTTCTATGAGTCTCAGATGAATTGATGACACAAAACAACAACGTTATGGATGCCTGCAACTTTTGCTTATTGAGATAATAATTATTTATAAAAGAGTTTTTGAAGAAATGTTGCCAGTTGCTACGTTACCAGTAAAAAAAAATTGTTTGGTTTGTACTTTAAGTCCCCAGATCAGCAGTTCCTCTGGCTTTAAAAGAAACAGCATTCAGCTCTTTTATAAAATATATGGATCATACAGATAACATAACAGACAGCACTGGTGTGCTCCAAACCCATTAAGCAAAAATATTTATTAAGAATATAAAAATGCTGAATAAACGGACCCCCCCCCCGCCCAATGCTTTCCTCAAGACTGAACTAAGAGTGAAAAACAGTTTGTGCATATTGTTACAGCTTTTAGTTGCATTGATGTTGTTGGTTGTTGTTTGTGGTGGTGTTACAAACCTTTAAGTTAGAATGAACTCATAGCTGACCTTATATTGGGCTCTCAAAATCAGTAAATTGTGTAGGAGAAAATGTTTCATTTTTCTCCATCAGAGCAGCTGGTGGAGTCAAACCAAATACCTTTGGGATGACAGGGTAATTCCTCACCTCTAAGTAACCAAAGCTCCCTAAATAACATTTATAAAGATGGTTATTGTTTTTTCCAGAAAAAAAGAAAACCTTTTTGCAGGTTTAATTTCCTTTTAAGAGGAAATTATTTTTCAATCCTCAAAATAACATGTTCATATATTTCTCTTTACCTGCTATTTACAGTACAAATGTGTGTAAAATTGAGCATTCACTGATAGGCCATTGACGTGCTTCCTTTATTTACTTCTCTTTAGCAAAAACCAGGACCATGAGGAACTTTCTTTCACGTGACCTTCATTTATGTTAATTTAGTTGTCCACCTTTGTAGGTGTGACATTTCCATTCATTTCCAATGTAACTTGCTATCTGGCTCTGGCCTGCTTCAGGTTTTCAACTCTAAACCACCTCCTGAAGAAATCAGATGTGTGATAGCCACAGCCATCCTGTAAAGCATTTGGAAGTGATTATAATTGGAAGTATTTTACTGAATAGCTATCAAAGGAAGAACCTTTTATTAAAAGAATTTTAATTGATTTTTCTATGGTGGTCATGATCCTTGAAATCACTGAAACAAGTGCTGCTTGTCTTGGTCCCTCCCCACTCAAAAAATAACTTTAAAAAGATTGAAGGATTACAATTAATTAATTGGGTTGCAATTAGGAAGATTGGCTGGAAAGTTCTGTTGATAGATCTAGTGATAGTCCCCTGATTGTGTAAGTTCTATTGTTAGCCTGAACAATGCCATACCTTCTTTATTTCCTGAAGAAACTGGAATAAGAGTAGTGAGTTTCACTCTTGACTTTTTTTTAAGGAGGAATATGCTTTAAGTAAGAGAAACCAGTTATACTTATATTGATGAAACCCAAATTGAGATGTATTGAAATATAGTAATAGCTAAAACAATCAATTGCTATGTGTCAGAGAGCTGGACAATGACCAGGAAAGATAGAAGGAAAATTGATGCCTTTGAGCTGTGGTGCTGGAGAAGAGTATTGGATATACCATGGACTGCTAAGAAAACGAACAGGTTCAACCTAGAGAGAGTAAAACCAGACTGCTCCTTGGAGGTAAGGATTCTGAAGCTTCGTCTGACATACTTTGGACGTGTTGCAAGGAGGGAGTAGTCCTTGGAGAAGGATGTCATGCTTGGGAGGGTGGAGGGACAGCGCAGCAGAGGAAGACCCTCTATGAGGTGGATTGATTCAGTGAATGAGGTAATAGGGGTGGATGTGTCGGAGACAATGAGATTGGCAAAGGATAGAGTTTAGGGAGGTTGTATATAGGGTTTCTGTGAGATGTAGATGACTCTATGGCACATAACAACAAAGCAATCAATAGTCACTGGAGAAGCAATTGATATTGTCAGGCTCCTGCCACACAGACAGCATGAATTGACAGACATTAATGCTGTGATTTCTCCTTTAAATGTGTTTCCCTTGGTTAAGAATTTTAAGTTTGTAGGTTGGACAAGTTTTTCAAGCTATTATTCTAATTTTAATATTTTATGTTGTTACTAAGCTAGTTGTGTGTATCTGGGAGAGCTAGACAATGACTAAGGATGACAGAGGAACAATCGAGGTCTTTGGATTGTGGTGCTGGAGAAATCTTGAACATACCATGGACTGCCAAGAAAACAAGTAAGTCTGTCTTGGAGAGGTTGAAACGAAGTTCCTCCTTGGAAGCTAGGATTTTGAAACTCAGTCTCACAAACTTTGGGCATATGACCAGGAGGGACAGGTCTTTGGAGAAGAATATTATGCTTGGAAGGGTGAAGAGATAACACAGGAGAGGAAGACCTTTGCTGAGATAGATTGCTACAGTAAAGAGGACAATGGGAGTAGGTATGTCAGAGTCAATGAGACTGGCTCAGGACAGGGCAGGTTTTAGAGCTGTTGTACACAGAGTCATTATGAGTTATAGGTGAATGGATGGTGCATAACAACAACATTCAATCTGTACACTGAGCAAATCATTTGAGAAGCTGGACTATGGGAAGAAGAATGTGTTATCAGAATCAGAGGAAGATTCATTAACAGCTTGCATTTTGTAGATAACACAACCTAGCTTGCTGAAAATGAGGATGACTTAAAATGTTTGCTGCAGAAGATCATAGACTACAGTCTTCAATATGGATTCCATGTCAATACCAAGAAGACAAAAACACTCACTACTGGACCAACAATCAAAATCATGATAGATGGAGAGAAGATTGAATTTGTCAATGATTTAATCTTATTTTCATCCACAATCAACCTTGGTACCAGCTGACAGGAGAGACTACATTGGTCAAGTCTGCAGGAGGGACCTCTTCAAATTACTGAGGATTAGTAATGCCAGATTGAAAACTAAGGTGTGTCTGATTCAGATCACGGAATTTTCAATTAACTTTATCTAGAATTTGCAATTTTTGAGGATATTTGCAAGCATTTTGGGATGCATACAGTTTAGATACAAAGGTGCATCTAATCTTTGTAATTTTCTCAATTACTTGTTCTGCTTCTGAGAGTTGGGTAATGACTAAGGATGACAGAAGAATAGATGCCTTCACATTGTAGTGCTGGAGAAGAGTCTTGAACATATCATGGACTGCCAAGAAAACAAATAGGTCCATCTTGGAGAGGGTGAAACCAAGTCTCTTGTTGGAGGCTAGGATTTTGAAGCTCTGCCTCACTTACTTTGGGCATGTGGCCGTGAGAGATCGGTCTCTGGAGAAGGACATCATGCTCAGAAATGTGGACAGGCAGCACAGGAGAGGGAGACCCTGGATGAGATGGATTGATACAGTGAGTGGATCAATGGGGTTGGTGTGTCAGAATTAGTGAGACTGGCTCAGGACAGGGAGGGGTTCAGAGCTGTTGTACACGGGGTCGCTATGCACAGCAGGCGACTCAACCAATAACATTCTATGACAGGTTTGGAAGCAGGCGTGGCATCCACTTCTTGAATAATATGCCTCTATGAACTCTATGATACCCTATGAACTGTGATAAGTGTCTATGGTTGTAGAAGGGCCTCAGGCCTTTTGTTCATAGAGTGGCAAAGAGTTGTTCTCTACTCGAAGGCAATCAATAACAATAACAACCCCAAGAAAAGTCAGAAGATAGTAATTTCAGATTTACTCTAAGAAATTGACCGAGTTAAATCTGAGTGTCGCCTAGAAGCCCGGGCAGAAGTATTATGCTGCTAACTGGAAGATCAGTGGTTCAAATCCACCAGTCTGTCCCTGGGAGAAGGATGGGCTGACTTCTTCTGTAAAGATTTATGGCCTTAGAAATCCAGTGACAAGTCTCTATGTTTCATAAAAAATTTGATGGCTGTGAGTTTTAGATAATTACTTCAATTTCTAGAATGTAATAGATTCTTTATTTCTCTTGCCCTCATTTGCACGTGGGTTAATAGGGTAAGTTTAACTCTTCTTAGGCTCATATTAATGTGTTTTCCTTTTTTATATTAACAGTCCTAAATTTATTGCTTTCCATGCACAAGTGCACAAATTAAAAACAAAAACCAAGACATGAGAGGAAATAACTACAGATCCCTTGAGGCATGCTATTAGCTGTCTTCAGTCACTCCAGACTTCCAGCAGCTACATTTACAATGGAAAGAATGCCACCTGGTCATGCGTTGTCTGCTCCCAGTGGAAATCAGATCACAATGTTCCTTGGGATTTTCCAAAGTAATTTGCCAGGCCTTTCTTCCTAATACATCCTTGTCTCCAAGCTTCTACAACTTTGTTTACAACTTTTGGTCTCAGGCATCAACCACACTGTTCTCATAGGAAACGCAAACATTCTGCTTAGTTTTAAAGCTTGATTTTAGGCTAAGAAAATAGGCCAGCCCTTCTCAAGACTACCACATTACTGATAGCCTCTGAAAATCTGCTGGAGTCAGCTATGCATTGGTTCTGACTCTATCACAATGAGTTTGTGCTCAAATTGGTAACAAAATCAACCCATCTAGTGTGTGGACCATTTGCAAATGGACGTGAAAAAGAAGTCAACTGAAAATTGGTGGACTATGTCCACCATTTTTTAGGATCATAAGCAAATTTTACTCTGAGTAGATTCTAAACACTGATAATTAAAAATAAAATTACTCAACTCCTTCAGGTAGACACAGAGTGCAGGTGGCCTGCTAGGTAGAAAGTTTTACTGCCAACCTAAAGATAAGCAGTTCAAATCTACCAGTTGCTTTGCAGAGAAAGACGGGCAATTTCCTTGCTGTTAATTTATTGCCTCTGAAAACCAGCTGGAGAGTTAGGTTTGAATAGGTTCCAATTTGACAGAAATGAGTGAATGAGCAAATTCTGAAATTAGAATACATTTGACAAAAGAACACTTATTTCTGTTAATGTACCTATATCTTTTTTTTAAAGTATAACCCCAAACCATTGGGAAGGGTGGATGCCAGAGATGCATCCTGTCTCCATACCTTTTCAACATGTATGCAGAGCAGATTATCCGAGAGGCTGGGCTCTATGAGGAGAATTGTGGCATCCGTATTGGTGGAAGATCTATTAACAATCTCTGTTATGCAGATGACACAACTCTGCTTGCTGAAACTGAGGAGGACCTCATGCACTTGCTGTGAATGTCAAGAAGACAAAGATTCTCACCACTGGACCAATTGGCAGCGTCAGGATGGATGACGAAGAGATTGAGAGTGTTCACAGCTTCAGTTTGCTCGGCTCCACGGTCAACACTCTTGGCACCAGCAGTCAGGAAATCAAAAAGCGTATCACGATGGGAAAGTCTGCTGTTAGGGACCTCTCTAAGGTACTCAGGAGCAACAGTGTCTCTCTGGAGACTAAGATGCGCCCGATACAGGCCATGGTATTTGCAATTGCTTGTTATGCATCAGAGAGTTGGACAATGACTAGGGAGGACAGAAGGAGAGTGGATGCTTTTGAGCTGTGGTGCTGGAGAAGAGTACTGAATGTACCCTGGACTGCCAGGAAAACAAACAGATTCATCTTGGAGAGGATTAAACCAAGCTGCTCCTTGGAGGCAAGGATTCTGGGGCTTTGTCTGACATACTTTGGACATGTTGTGAGGAGAGACCGGTCCTTGGAGAAGGACATCATGCTTGGGAGGGTGGAGGGACAGCGCAGGAGGGGAAGACTTTCTATGAGATGGATTGATTCGGTGACTGGAGTAATCGGGATGGGTGTGTCAGAGGCGGTGCGGTTGGCGCAGGATAGAGCAGGGTTTAGGGCTGTTGTGCATAGGGTCGCTATGAGTCGGAAACGACTCGAAGGCACATAACAACAACAACAACATAACCCCAAACAACACAGATGCCTAATTTGATTAGAACCCATGAGAAGCTCAAATGTCATGTTAAATGGCGCCACCTACTGGTGACGTGTGAAGCGGTTCACCAAAGACATCAAATAAACTGCATGGTTTGAAATCAAGAAAGATGTGCCTCAGAGCTTTCTCCATACTGTCTGTACGCTGAACAAATCATTCTAGAAGTTGTACTTTGTAAAGAGGCATATGGCATAGGATTGGATGGAGGAAGACTCATCAGCAACCTGTCTTAGGCAGATGGCACAATTGCTGGGCGTGAAGACTTGAAACACTTGCTGTAGAAGAACAAGGATGGCAGCCTTCAATATTAATTACATCTCAACATCAAGAAGACAAAAATCCTCATCACTGGGTCAATGATTTAATTTTGCTTAAATCCACAATCAACACCCTTGTTAGTAGTGAAGGGATGTGGTACATTGAGAAAGTCTGCTGTCAAAGACCTCTGCTATGTGTTAAAGAGTAATGATGTCAGTTTAAGGACTAAGGTGGACCTGGTTTAAGCCATGACCTTTTCAACTACTTGTTTGCTTCTGAAAGTTGGCCAATGAATGAAGATGGCAGAAGAAAAATTGGTGTCTTTGAGATGTGGTGTTGGAAAAGAATACTGAATACCACATGGACTTTCAAGAGAAGAAAGAAGTCTGTTTTTGAGAAAGTGCAACCAGACTACTACTCCTTAGAGGCAAGGATGGTGAAGCTTTGTCTCAAATTCTTTGGACATGTTGCTGGAGGGACCAGTTTTTAGAAAAGGACTCTGTGCTGGGAAAGGTCAGCACAGAAAAGGAAGACTCTTAATGAGATGGATTGACACCTGACTGTAACAATGGGGTCAAGTGAGAGTCAGATGACGAGACTGGCTCAGGATACAGCAAGGTTCAGAATTAATGTTCATAGGGTCGCTATGAGTTGTATTTTACTTGAAAAAGCTAGTAACAACATCCATCTCTGAGATTTAACTTCTCCCTAAATGTCCTGCTTTTAGACAAAACCATAAAACTAGGAATTGGAAGCAGGAGTGGCATTCACTTCCTAAACAACATGCCTCCAGAAGCTCCGTGAACTTTGATAAATGTCCATAGTTGTAAAGGGGCTTCAGGCCTTTTGTTCATAGGGTTGCTATGAGCCGTGCTGGACTTGAAGGCAATCAACACCACCACCACCAACAACAACAATGTAAGAGGAAAAACCTGAAGGTGATGTAATCAGTGCTTAATTAGAACATTACAGAGTTTGAAGAGAGTTCTCCTTCAGCAAAAAAGAATAGGAACCTTCACGAGATGGATTGACATGATAGTGACAATTGCATCTAATGTAGTAATAATTGTGAGGATGACACAGGGTCAGACAACATCAGGTCAGACTCACAGCTGATCCTCAAGTGAGTTCTCAGAGGATATAAATCACATGGGAGGAGATTGTGCATCTTTGTCCCATGGAGCAATTAGTGGTTTTGAACAATGTGCCTTTGGGCTGGCAGCACAACTCTTTATTAGTTAGGATCCCTAGAAGTGGGAACTGAATATATCTCTATCTCACACATAACAGTAACAGACAGATCAGCTTAGAGACTGATCTCAATCCAAATAATTGTTACCAACTTGGACTTGACTCATAACTGACCCTCTGTCAGGTTTTTAGAAGTTGTAAATCACATGGAAGGAGATTGCTCACTTTTCTCCCTCAGAATATCTGGCGCATTCTAGCTGCCACCAGTGCTCCCTAGATATTCTTGCTGTTTTGTAAGTAAGTTGGAAGTGACCCATAGCTGACCCTCCAGTGGTTTTTCAGAGGCAGTAGATCACATGGTAGGAGATTAGCTAATCTAACCTAGAGCAGTTTAAAGAATAGTAATCACTGCAGTAAATGTCTTAAGGATGATGGTTTTATTGTGCATAGTCCTGTTTTTTCATGTATTATAATTTAAGCATACATAATAATTTACTATAGCTGATCCTCCAGTAGATTTTCAGGAGAAGTAAATCAATGGGATGAGACTGTCCATCAATACTAGGCATCAATTCACCAATGGCTGGTGAATTCAAACTGCATACCTTTGGGTTGGTTACAAAGCTTCTTACCAATAAACCACCTTTGCTGGGTGGTAAGTGCTGTAAATGATCCAAAGTGACCCTATGAATAAAAGTCTTGAGCACAAAACTTTCATCTTTTCTCCAAATTAATCGAGTTTCTGGAGGCAAGGTTTTTTTAAAAGTGGAGGCCACTCTTGCTTCCAAGCTTATTTTATTTAGGAGATCCACAAAAAGCCGGCCTGATGGCCCAAAAGCCTTTTAAAATATAAGGTCATATCCAATCAACTCTTACCCTATTGTGAGCAACAGCCGCACCCTAGTCTCAACTGCAAACCAGAAAACACCTTTGCAGAATCTGGCCATTCTGCTCATCTTCCCAGCCTGGAAATAGCCCCAGACTGGTGGCCCACAGCCCTTTTAAATATGCATGACTCATAGCAACCCTATGAAAAAAAAAACATCTGAACCCTATCTAGAACTATCATTGTTTCTCTAATGTTCATAGAGTTGCCAAAGGCATGTTGTTTAGGAAGTAGATATCAATCCTGCTTCCAAGTCTGTCTTAATCTAGGAGCTCTGCCAAACACTATCCACCATGGGTAACCATTATGGCATTTGACACAGTAGGTGACACAGCATTTGGTATTACAGCAATCCCAAGTTATCTCTGTAGAGTAAACTGTCAGATCAGTGCTGTACCACTTAGGAAAACATTCTTCCTAAACATAATTAACACCAACCTACTTTCAAATACAAAGGCCAGCCCATTAGGTCTTAATTGACTTAAACAAGAGGCTTCCAGCCCACAGCTAATTGTTAGCTAAATCCAGTAAATCTAGGTGTCCCATCACCTCACACCATGATGATGAAAGAAAGAAAGGAAAAGAAAAGAAAACAGAAGAAAAGAAAGGAAAAAGAAAAAAGAAAAAAAAAAAGAAAAAGACCAAACTATTTACACACTACTTTCAACTAAAACAATAGAACTTACCCTCCAGAATCCAACTGCTTCACACATGAGCCTCCAAACTGGAGACTTAGTCAGGGCCAAACTGACTAGGTCAGTGTCTTTACAATTACCTTCCGTGCATCAGAGAGCTGGACAATGACTAAAGATGACAGAAGAAGAATTAATGCCTTTGAGTTGTGGTGCTGGAGAAGAGTTTTGAACATACCACAGACTGCCAAGAGAACGAACAGATCCTGGAGATGGTGAAACCATTCTGCTCCTTGCAGGCAAAGATTTTGAGATTCTGTCTCACATTGGGCATATAGCCAGGATGGACCAATCTTTGGAGTAGGAGATCATGCTTGGTAGGGTCAAAGGACAGGGCAGGAAAGGAAGACCCCAGATAAAATGAATTGACATAATACCTGCGTTAATAAAGGTAGGTATGTCAGAGACAGTGAGATTGGCTCAGGATAGAGCAGGGTTCAGAGCTATTATGCATAACATCACTATGAGTCATAATCAACTCAATGGCACAAAACAAAAATGACAACATATAGTGAAAACTTTTTCTTTCTTTTTTGATTCCTTTCCCACAAATCGTAAATATGACTTGCCAAATTCCCCTCCCAACATACAGTTTATGCTGAAAATGAACTGTGATTCATTATATGTTCTACTGTCTGCGAGTTTATTTTGCAGTAGTGACTTGTGTGTTGCTACGATGCTAATGTGTCTGATTCAGGCCATGGTCTTTTCTGTTATGCGCTGTACATCCAAGAGCGGGGCAATGAATAAGGACGATAGAAAAATGGATTCCTTTGAGCTGAGGTGTTGGAGAAAAGCACTAGACAGATATCTCATGGACGGTCAAAATGTCTTGGAAAAAAGTGTACCCAGAGGTTGGAGGCAAAGATGGCGAAGCTCTGTTTCTCATTCTTAGGGCTTGTTGATAGGAGAGGCTATTCTTTGGAAAGGACATCACGCTTGAAAAAGTGGAGGAAGATGACCAATAAGATGAATTGGCACAGTGACTATAGCAATAGGCTCCAGTGTGTTAGAGATGATGAAGATGGCACAGGATAGGACTGGGTCCAGGTCTGTTTTTCATAGGATTGCTATGAGTTATATTCAGCTCAATGGCTCCTTGAAACAACAACGTGATGCTATAAATTCCAGCAAGGCCTCCTATACAGAATAGATTTCAGGGAAGCTTCTAGACAGAAATGGCTAGTCCTTGTTATCTGCTTTTGAAAATTAGTCATTGGAAATGTCATAGACCACAACAGGAAAAAAAATCTTCACTAAATAGCTTGAATCATAAGGGACTGACAGAGCAGCATCATGTTTGGTGAAACAGATGGCCAGAGAGATCATGATGACCCTTGATCAGATGGACTCATTTAATATCTAGAAAGATAAACTCAAATATCCTGAAGGCATTGGGGAAAGAACAAAATACTGACTGAAATGTTCTAACAAATAAATCCAGCACTGGAACTGTTCACTCATTTATGCCAAGAAATTGAGAAGGCAGAAGTCTGGCCAAAAGGGAGGAAGAGATGCATGTTTGTGCCCATTCCAAATAAAGGCGACCAAATAGAATGTGGAAATTATTGAAGAAAATCATTACTGTTAATGCAAAACTTTGCTGATGATAACTTAAAAAATATTTGGAGGAGTACATACACTGGGAACTGCCAGAAAAATCAAGGTGGATTCAGAAGAAGACATGGAATGAGAGATTTCACTGTGGAGGTCAGATGTTTCTTGGTTGAAACAGAGAAAATCAGAAAGATGTTTACCTGTGTTTTGGGGCCTATGCAAAGGCATTCAACTATGTTAATCATAATAAATAACGACACTGTAAAGAATAGGAATTCCTTAACCATGCCTGCACATAGATCAAGAGGCAGCTGTTTGAAAAGAATAGGGATGCTATGGTTTAAAACTGGGACGGTATGTATCGGGATAGTATCTTTTCACTATACCGACTCAATCATCAAGCAGCACAACTAACCTGAGAAGCTTGACTGTATGAAGAACAATGTGGCATCGTTATAGGAGAAGACTCTTTTAAAAGCCTACAATGAGTAAATGGCATTTTTTGTTCCTTGAAGCACTCACAGATGAAGGTCAAAACTATCGTCTTCAGAATGGATCAATCATCAACATAAAGAAAACAAATATAGTCATAATTAGACCAATTATTAATTAATTAAATTAGAACGACATCATTATAAAAGAAGAAAATATTGAAGCTGGGAAAGATATCATTGTGTTTAAGTCTATAGCCAATGCCCATGACAGCAGTGATAAAAAAAATCAAATATATTGCACTAAGCAAACTATTCCAAAGAATCTCTTTAAAGCACTAAAGGAAAAGGATATCAGTTTGAGGACTAATGTACCTGACCCAGGCCATATTCTTCCCCCTACGATATTTTCAATTATCATTTGCTTATGAATGTTGAACAATAAATAAGGTAGACAGAGGTATTGATGTTTTTAAATTGTGATATATTTGCAAAGGATATGCCATCTGCTACCAAAATGTCAAAAAATGTATCTTAAAAGAGTGCTCTTCTTCCAGAATAAGAAGCCAGAATACTCTTTATACTCTTTAATACTTCAAAAAAATTTTTATTATTAATTTCAATGAAAATTTACGGAGACTTTGGATTTCCAGTCATTCATGGTTGCACTTTTCTCCCTTCCCAACCCTCCCCCTCAGTACACTCCTGAAAAGTAAAAGAAAAATTCTTTCATTGTTTTACAATCCCTCCTCTCACATCCACTCCACTATGCAACCTTCGCTCTGGACTCTCGTCATGACAATACTACCTAATCACATATCCATTTTAAACAGTTTTTTCCCTTATCTGTTTCAATGCAGTATACATTATTGAACCCAACTTTCTCGGTCTCCCCCCAACCCCAAGGTCAATCCTGTTTCACAACAGTGACACCATGCAGTATTTGTCCTTTTGTGACTGAAATACTTCACTCAGCAAAATGTCCTCCAGGGTCACCCATTTTGAATAATATTGCATGAGTTCCTTGTTTTTCAATGCAGCATAGTATTCCATTGTGTGAATATACAAAAGCTTCTCTATCTGTTCATCTGTTGATGGGCACTTAGGTTGTTTCCAACTCCTTGCTATTGTGAACAAAGCCACAATAAACATGGGTGTGCATGTATCTGTTTGGATATCAGTTATGGTCTCTTTGGGGTATATTCCCAGTAGTGGAATTGTTGGGTCAAATGGTATCTCTATTTGCAACTTTTTGAGAAAGCGCCATACAGCCTTCCACAGTGGTTGCACCATTTTACACTCCCACCAACAGTGAATAAGGGTTCCAGTTTCTCCACAACCTCGCCAGCATTTGTTGTTTGCTATTCTGTCAAATTTTGCTGTTCTTACTAGGGTGAGATGATATCTCATAGTTGTTTTGAATACTCTTTAATACTTTTTAAAGCCAAGGCTTCCACTGACTTTAGGAAAATGGAAGAGGAGCTCGGCCTTGGAGAAGGATACTTTGCTTGATGAAGTAAAACATCAACAAAAACCTCAACAGAAAAGAAGAAGACCATCAAGGAGCTGGGTTGACATTGTGGTGGCAACAGTGGGGTCAAGGGTAGCAGTGATTGTGAAGATGTCACAGGATCTGGTAGTAATTTTTCTGCCACACAGAGTTACTGTAAGTCCGAGCCAACTCAATGGCCCCTACCAACAACAGCAGCAGCCGTGTCATTTATCCCTGTTCTCCCATAGCAAGATTTTCCATACATTTAGCTTTGAGATAATTTTTTTCTGAAGCAAAAGCATAATTTATTTCTTCCAGCCAGGAAAGTTCTTAGTCATTATTTAAAAAATATTATCTTACTCATAGTCTCCCTTTTTCACTGTCTGTAATTCTGTAAAATGTATGATGGATTTTATTGTTTTACATCTCATGGCCCTTCATGTCTCTTATCTTTCCAATATCTTTATTGACAAAGTATACGTTCTGAATGAATTCCTTTGTTTTGATTCAATTTGTCTTCCTGCACATTTATTCTTTTTCTGTTCTAGATTATTATTATTATTATTATTATTATTGAAGCATACACGATTTTCATATCAGTGGTGACATATTTCACTTCCAGAAGGTCAATTAATTTATTTATGAAGCCTCACTGCTATTTTTTTCTCACTTGCATAAAATTTTCTTTTCAGATTTTCAATTCCTTATTTTATCTCTTTAAATAATCTAACATAGATCACTCACAAAACTAGCACTGAGTGAAAAAAAATGAAATTAAGAGAGATTATACACAAAATATTACTTTGTGTGTACATTTAAAGCCACAACATTATATTTTGTCACCATTGCCAACATACACATATTTAATAAAATATCAGATATAACTATTCAGGGTAAACCACTCTGAGAAAAGAGGGATGGGGTCAAGATACGGGTATTGTCTTGACTCTGAAAAGAATTTATTTATTTAAGATATCTGAAGCATATATTACAGAATACTAGGTACAATGATTTTTGTTGTATTATCTTCTTTTTATCTGTTGTGTTATGTACCTTTTTAATCTTATTTGAGATACTAAAAAAAAAATTAAAATGTATTTCTACATGTTTACCACATGATGGCGTTCTAATCCCACTAATATTTCTAAATTACTCGTTCCACCTCCTTGCTCCAGCTCATGGAGACGCCATGAATGCAGAGCAGAAACCGCTCCATAGGCTTTCAGGGCTGTAATTACCAAGTGTTTCAGAAACCGATTATCAGGGTCTCGCAAGGCGATTACTGAGTGAGTTCAAACCTCTAACTTTTTAAATAAACGTCAGGCCCTTAACCAACCAAACCATCCAGAGATCTTGATTATGTTTTAGATATCAGGCATTTTTTTTTAAAAATAAGGTTTTTTTTTGGATGTCCCCGGGAGTCCCTTCATGACGCGAACAGTTAAACGTTTGATTGTTAACTAGAAGGTTGGGTGTTCAGGTTCATCCAGAGGCACCTGGTAACTACTTCCTTACCCTGTACTTAAGGTCACCACGAATCAGAATCAATTTATATGTTTATATGTCATTGATTCATTATGGGGTGTGTGTGTGTGTGTGTGTGTGTGTGTGTGTGTGTGTGTGTATGACACCACTAGTCTACAGGGAGTTCTGGTGGCCTAGTTGTAAGAAGCTGTGCTGCAATCCCAAAGGCATGTGGTTCCAATTCACCAGCTGCTCCATAGGAGAAAGATGGGATTAACTGCCTCTGAAAACCCACAGGAGGGTCAGCTCTGTGTCAGTTCTGACTTGACCTTGATGGTACACAAGAACAACAACAACAACAGAAACAACAAGTCTACAGTTCCCTAAACATAAATAATAATGTGTGTGTAAGTGAATGGGAGAGAAAGAGGAGAGCATGAGTTGCTTTTTCTTAAACTAGATCTCTCTAAAAGCCTACAGTAAATAAGATCTCAGAGAATCAAACCTTATTAATTGGGCATCTGTTAAATTTGCTTTCAGGCTATTTGGCATGGGAGTTGTCCTTTGCCCTCTGCTCTCACAGAGATGGCTTCTTTCCTTCACGTTGTCCTGGACGTTGATCATCAGAACACGGCCTCTCATTAGCTTTGAGAAAGGACATTTTTTGTTCTATGACTGAGAGAATGAGGAAGGCGTCATGTGCTTGCAGGTTTGTTTTGGTAAGAGTCTAATCACACTCCCCCTGAAAGGACTCTTCATTACCACTGGGCTCATCTGCCTCCCTCCCACCTCTGCGATTGAATGAAGGAATAGACGCACTATGTGTGAAGAATCCCATCCTGTTCTGTGCTACGTTACGTTATTAAAGATTGCTTTCTACTAACGGTCCAACTTCTGATAATGACATACTTGGACAAACTGTGTAAAGTGCTTTGTTAAAGAAAGGTCCTACAGTATAAATTGGTCTTTGGAATAATCCCTTAGTAATTTTATTTTTTTTTTTTCTTTAACAACCTGCATTGTGTATGGTGAATATAAGAGCAAAGGTTTCTTTATTTTGAATTTTATTTTAAGTTAAAACTACAGCCAAGGTTAGGAATGGGAAGACTATTTTTTCCTATTAATCATTCGAGTAGGTATGAAATGGCAAAATAGTTTGACTTCATATTTCTATTTTTATGACCTTCGCATTTCATAGCTATACTAATGACAGTATGAAAGGAGTGAGATACTCCCGGATACAGTCTTTGGGCTAACTCAGTTATTTCTGTCTTATCTCAAAAATATGCACAGCATTTTCCCCAAGTTGGTTTGTGATAAGTTTCAATAACATTTAGATAAAAGTATTTAAGATAAGCTGATAACGTCATTGGTCTACTCTGAGGTTATTGGCTTACCAGAGCGAGGTGCAAAATACGCGAAGGATGTAAACGCAGAGTTACACTCAGTTGGTAGACTTTAGAAATAAAGATAATTTGAAATGAAAAGGAAGAGTCCTATTATTAACAAAAGAAGAGATACAAATGGGAATTTATAAATGATCTCATAGTGATGTAGAGACGCATGATATAGGCTTTCTAGGAGGGGAAATGGAAAAGACATTTCTGTGGCTAGAGGATCACTCACTCACTCATTGCTGCTGAGTTGGAATGAACTCATAGTTGACACTCCAATGGGTTTTCAGAGGCTGTAAATTGCACAGGAAAAGATTGCCCGACTTTCTCCTGTGGAACTGCTGGTGGATTCGAACTACCTGCCCTTTGGATTGGCCGTTTAACTCCTATACCCACTAGGCCAACAGAGCTCCTTGGTTAGAGCATAGAGGGATGGAATCTGGAAATGATTTGAGTGTGGTCTTATAAATGTGAATGTGATACCATAAAGTGTAGCATCACATCACAGAACACTTGACTGATCATCTTAATACTTTATGTAAGGTGACAATTCTAGGATAAGGAGAACAATAATATTCATGAAGTATGCATTACAGATATGGACCTACCTTACTTAAAAGACTTGAATATAGGACAAGTACATCATGAAGATTTATGCTTAAATGTTACAAGAATGGTTCCGATTGGTTCAAATATATGCCTAGCAACTTCAGTGAGTGGGAAGGACGAACATTTAATTAGTATTTAATCCACCCTCACCTTTCTGTCAATTCTTTTCATTCCTCTTATTGTCAGAAACTTTGAGTTTAAAATGGGTAAATTGAAGTATAACAATAGGAGCTCTGGTGGCCTCATGGTAAACTGCACTGCAATACCAAAGACAGGTGGTTCAAATCCATCAGCTGTTCCACAGGTGAAGGATTGGCAATCTCCTCTGCAATTTACTGCCTCTGAAAATCTCCTGGAGGGTCAGCTGTGAATTGATTCTGACTTGACAGCACGCAAAAACAATATTATTTGCAAGTAGGACTGAAAATGAAAAACGTAAGAGATATATATCAAACAATTAGATTCTCTGACGTGGTTGAGATATGCCGGATGTGATAATTGACTGAATGGGAGGTGAGAACACACAAGGTAACTTACTTGTCAAGGAAACTCCTCCGAAGATCATGGAACAAAGCCAATGAAGAATGCCAGGGGCTAGTTATGGGAAAGACTTTACCTATAGCTAACATTTTGTAGTTCCCTGGGGCTCAATTCTTAATTCTTTTCTCATCTCATGCCCTTTTCCTGGAAAGTTGGTTCTCTTCCAAGAAGTAAACCGCCCACTCCATGTTGATGACAAATTGATATATTTGCGCTCAAGTGTTGGCAAAAAATATTGAAAAGACCAAACGAGGCCAGAAGAATGGAGGAACCTGTCTTAGAAGAAATAGAATCTCAGATTGCTCATTACAATCAAGATTGGTGAGACTTCAGCTTGCTTTCTTTTGACATGTCATCAGAAAAGATTAACTGCTCAAAAAAGACATCACAATTGGTAGGATCAGTGAAAATGAGGGAAGCATTTAATGATGTGGATTCAATTAGCTTGAAAACCTCAATAATGAACTCAGGCATAAAGATGGCACAGAACCAGGCTCAGCTTCGTTCTCTTCTACATTGTGTCTCTGTTAGTCAGAAGCAGCTCAGTGGCAACTAGTACTAACAACAACATTGATGACTCCTCTGTTTATATAGTCACTTTCTCCTCTGAAATGAAAACCTTCACATGCTGCCATTACACCTTGGCCTAAGTCTAACTTCTTCCCATCCCTAACCTAAGTAACGCTAACCTAAAAAAATTGAAGGAAAAAATCAGTTTCTAGAGAGGGATGTTATAGTTGGTAGACTATGGAATCAGTAAAAAAGAATCAATAATGACACCCCCAGGTAATGGGAATCCATTGGTTCATGATCTGAGCTGAACTCCTGGCTGACGACATGCGTACTTCCTTTATTTGCTCTATATTAAGGTTTCATATCTTTTAAACACCACTTCTTTGTATTTATTTCTACAGTTGAGCTTGGCATTCATTTTTTGATGGTTGTTTTGTTTTTTCTACATGGATGGATTCCAGACCTCTAGTTTTATCCTTATCCTTTTATAACTCATCTTCAACATGGAGTCTATTCTTTCTGAAGCTTCCTGATAACATGCTCAAAGTATGTAAGATGAAGCTTCTCCATCCTTTCTTTGAAGAACATATTGGTTGCACTTCCTCCTCTGAGACAGATTTGTTAGTTCTTTTGGCAGTCCATGGGATATTCAATATTCTTCAACAACACTACAAGCCTAAGATATTGATTCTTCTTCAGTCTTCCTTGTTTATTTTCAAACTTTCACACACACACACACACACACACACACACACACACACACGTGAAGGAATTAAGGATATCATGGCTTGGGTCAGAAGCTCTTTAGTCTGTAAACTGATGTGATGTTAAAGGTTTATTATTAAAATGACTTCCCTTTCCATTAACTTACTTTACCATGTGGATAAGCAGGGGTATGGGAATAGGGCATGTTAGCCAATCCACAAGGGGATTGGCGAGCCTCTCCAGTCCAGCAGCAGAATTGGACTGTCTCACCACTAGGTAAGGATAAGCAGGCATGCAGTGGGTGCCTTTAAGGACCAGAGATGCTTGCACCAGTTAGACTTACGGCAGCAGCTCCAGCTAGTCTTGGAGCAGCAGTGACCAAAGCAGAAGACGAGAGACCCGACCGACATGACACAGAGTTGACTTTGGGACTTCTACTCCTCACAGAACCAGAACTAAGCACTTTTGCCCAAGTTTATTGGAGGAGTGAGGGAGGGGTGATCCATAATTGGCAGGACTGAGGACTCTGTAACATGGGCCTAGAGCCTCAAGGCTCAGGTGCCTGTGAGCACATGTTATCAGCCGTCTTGACAGAGTGACTGTATTCTGCTGTGTTGTTGTTGTTATGTGCCGTCTAGTCATTTGAGACTCATAGAGACCTTATGTACAACAGCCCTAAACTCCGCTCTGTCCTGTGCCAATCGCACTGTCTCCAACACACCCATCCCGATTATCCCAGTCACTGAATCAATCCACCTTGTAGAGGGCCTTCCTCTCCTGCGCTGTCCCTCCACCCTACCAAGCATGATGTCCCTCTTCAAGGACTGGTCCCTCCTTAAAACATGTGCAAAGTATGTTAGAGGGAGCCTCAGAATCCTTGCCTCCAAGGAGCCACCCGGTTTAACCCTCTATAGGATGAATCTGTTTGTTTTCTTGGCAGTACAGGGTACGTTCAATACTCTTCTGCAGCACCACAGCTCAAAAGCATCAATTCTCCTTCTATCCTCCCTAGTCATTGTCCAACTCTCTGATGCATAACAAGTGATTGCAAAGACCATGGCCTATATCAGGCGCACCTTAGTCTCCAGAGAGACACCATTGCTCTTTAGAACTATATATTCTGCTACTAACCTGAATTACAACCTTTGACTTCCCCAATATGGTTCTGTGTTGTCTGTGAGCTATTTTATCAGATTTTGGATGCACAAAAATCAGTAAGATTGGTGTTGGTATGAAAGAAATGTGTAGGTATGGAGGAAATGTCAGACCTCATGCTAATCGGTTTAGTGTTGTTGACAGGGACAGTACCCCTTTGTGAAGTTGTTAAAGGTCAGATATGGCTGTCCACACATGGCCCTTGCTGTTTTTACAATTGATAATCCTGCTCTTTAGCAGAAAGGAGGCTCCAGGTAACAGATTTACCCAATGTCTTGCAGTCCTATTGTGTGGATACTGCCCACTCGTTAGGTGCCATCAAGTCTCCTATGACTCTTTGCCTCATGGTCACACTATCTAAGTTCATTGTTACAGTCGCTGTGTGGACAAACCACTACCTCATTACTATTCCATAAAGACTCATAGTATTTGGGTATTTAAACTAAAATAGGTATTATATAAAATACTAATAATTGATGTAACTAATTAATGTAATAAAATATATAAAATAATATAGAGTTTATCTGAGATTAAAAAATATTGCAAAACCAAACCACCAAGATGGAAGTGAATAGCTCATTTAAGGTGGCAAGTTGAAAAGAGTTCTCTATTGACACAAAAATGTATTTAAGGGACAACAACAACAAAACCCCTTAAACCTCATGGCAATTTGATTAATTAATCATCAGTGGCATTTAAGTCTCACATTGTTAAGATTTAAAAATTTCAGTCCTTAAAATGTTGATCTTCAAGAAGGGATCTTCAGGACCTTTTATAATTTTAATTTTAAAGAAAATCACTTCACTTTACCGGGTGAAGTCTAATCTTAGATCTGTTAGCTGCTGAGACCCAAGGCTTGTGATGACCATGCCAGAGATATGCTTTATACCCACTGCTCTGTGACTTTCGCCACTAATGACTAGTTGGCTTTTAAAGCTTGCAGTGTAATAATTCCAAACTAATAAAATAACTGGAAAGACAAGCTGGGCGTCTCCATTTGATGCATTGTTGCTTTTTAATCCTTGCTCGTTCTGGGGCCTGTGTGTATAGAGGTCTTTGTGAGGCCTCAGAAATCGCTGCAGACCCTTTCAAAGCATCTCTCCAAATTCTCATCCTCCCCCTCCTCACTGGCAGTCACATGATCAGGTAATGTATCGGAGTCATACACACAGGTAATCCGGAGGACTACACCCTGGACAGTTAAGTGGCTTTAACATAAACTCTTGTTGTAAGGAGGGAGAAGGCAAAGATAAAAGCATCATTTGTCTTTGGAATTCCTTCTGAAAAAAATCTACCCATTATACAGTGCAGACTGCAATGGAGACCCGACTGCCTTTTTGATGTGGGAGAATTGCCTTCATTCTGCAAGAAGACTGTGACCCGAGCCTTGCTTCCTCCTTGGGAGAATGTGAGTAGCAACTTGTTGCACATTCCAGTATCCAAGAGATGCCAGAGCTGAACTTGGTCAACGCTGAGCTCAGGGCATCAACCCTTGGACAGCCTCTTTGTTCTGCGAGGTGGTGTCAGCGACCTGCAGTAGCCAGCCTCCTGACTCAGAGGCTTCCGCTGGGGGTTTACAGATAGAGCAACAAAGGTTTGCTTATGGAGTGGGGGCCTCCCCTAAAAAAAGAATTTTTTTGTGTCAGGATATTTATCATTTGCACATGTCATTTCAGAGTTGACTGCGACAGCGATCGCTTGGACAGTGCCTGAAGCCTTTTATCTGTGACCGTGAATATAGCTTTGAAGCCCAGGGAAGGAGTACATTACAAGTTTGGTGATAGAGGAAATCACATGGTTGTTAGGTTAAAGTGAGAGAGGATGAGGAAAGATAGAGAGCTGCTAATGGGAAAGCAGGGGAAAAAATGTAATCTTTCCCTTCTTCGCTTAGAGAAATAAATCCTTTGTTCTCTTTACCAAAAATATCTTAAGTATTCAGGGTCATACCAAAGTGGTTTCATCTTATTCCTTATCTGGTTTTATGATTTTTCAGTGAAGAAAATATTTCAAGCCATTAGAATGAAGCTGGAATAAAAAAATTATTGGTTTGCCGTACAAAATTTGTCTACATTGTGTATCATTCAGGTACATTGCATTTCACACATTCCTTCATTTACATCGTGTATCAAAGGATCACTCATATACACTGTGTTTTATAAAATTCATCACCCCAGTCTATGCCAACTATTATGTTGTCTTTTCAGGTGCTTATGGGTGCCACGAGAAGAGTCTCTGGAGGAGCCACAAGTTGTGTTGTCAATATTGCTTTGAAAAGTGGAGGGTCAAAAAAGTGGCGGGTCAGAGAACTTGAGGAAGAGCCTCAGTGGCATTGAAGCAGCAACTGCAAGGATGGACTTAAACACAGCAGACTGTGTGGATGGCACAGCATCAGGGAGTGGTCGCTGTCATACATGGAGTCACTGTGGGAGAGCGGACTGAAGACACTTAACAACCACCACAGAAACATTTTCATTCCTGAGTATAGTCCACAGCGAATTTCAATGCACGGTGCCTCCAGGAGACCTAGAACGCACATCTCCTGACTCTTGTTGAAATCTTATTTTATTTCAATTTCACTCATTTAAAAAAAATCGTAAAGAAGGTTACCATGGAACTCTATTTTATTGAAATGAAATTCTCTTCAATTCACTTGAGTTGGTTTTAAAATAATGTAAAGTAGAACTATACTGATTCCTGTTTTATTTTAATTTTGTTCTAATCAAGCACATGCAGAAAGCCACCCTAGATAGTAGTAATAAGATCCAAATGCTTAAGATAGAATTCTACATGTAGATACTTAAACATTTATGAACAGCTTGAGGCTTGATAAAACTGGGGGAAATACGACCATTTTTTTTAATGAAAAGAAATAATTTTTTTAATGTTTTTTTACAAAACCCACAACCCCTTTACAGATTAGTTTCCTATGCACATTATGCATACTATATACGTGTGTGCCTTATTCACATGGATTTGTTATACGCGACAATCTGGCCGTTGCTGTTGGGTGCCATCTGGTCAGTCATGACTGATAGCAACCTCGTGGACCACAGACCTGAACTTTCCCCTATCCTATGCCAACCCATCATCTCCTCCACACCGGTGCCCCTTGTTATTGTCACTGTGTCAATCCATCTGTTGAGAGTCTTCCTCTCTTTCTTTGATCCTCCACCTTCCCAGGCATGATGGTTATCTCCCGCTCTCCCCAAAAGAGGCTCAAGGCCCCAAAGACTGGCCTTTCCTTTCCCAGAGCATGCTTAAGATATGTGAGATGAAGTTTCACCATCTTTGCCTTTAAGGAGCACCCTGGTTACACCCTCTCCAGGATAGACCTGTTTGTTCCTTCAGTATTCTGCAGAATATTCAGTTCTCTTCTTTAACATTGCACTGTATAAGCAAATAAAACCTCTCAGAGCATAACTCTAGCTGCCAGAATAGGTAGCTGGTTAGCCACTAAGTGTATAATTAACCACCGATTTTTATTTACGAAAAATTATGACCCAAATTGCTGGTACTATGTTTTTTTCTGGGACTATATTTTTAATTAACATTTAAGAAAAAATTTTATTAAAGGCAGTATTTATTTATATTCATTCAAAGATAATAAGCTATTTACTGAAATACTTTTAGTATATAGTCATAGTAGCATTTTTTTGTGTAGCTTTTATCATAAAATTTTAATGAGAAATGAGACCTGACTACTTCACTTGCTATTATTCAATCATTTGATCTTCATTTCTCATTACTCTCCCCATGCCCATAATTTCCAACACCCATAAATTCTTTTGGGTTGAATGGTCCTGCTTTCTGTGAACCACAGACTCATTGCCACTGAGCTGATATCAACTCATAGCTGACCCTTCTGTGGATTTTCTGAGGCTATAAATGGTGTGGAAGGAGATTGCTCCTTTTTCCCCCCCTGCAGTCTCTACTAGACTCAAACCACCAGAGAAGTGCTGTCTTAGTGTTAGCTGTCAGCTCTGTACAGATGACTCCACCAGGGAGCTCTGATAGCTTAGTGGTAAGAAATTGCTCTGCCAACGCAAGGATACATGTTTCAAATCCACCAGCTGCTCCTGAAGGAGGAAGATGAGCAATCTCTTTCCATGTGATTTACTGCCCTGAAAACCCACTGGGGGGCCAGCTATGGGTTAGTTATGACTTGACAGTACACAACAACAACTTGCAGCAAAAGCAGTTTATCATGTTTATGGATTATTATTGTGGTCCCTTAGACAAAGCCTTCACTAACTGAAAAAAGACTTATGATATGTGTGCATATATGGAGTTGACTCATAGCTGATGTTCCAGTGGGTGTTCAGAGGCAAGCAGTAAATCACACAGGAGAAGGTTGCCCATCTTTTTCTTGCGGAACAACAACTGGTAGATCCGAACTATGTGCCTTAGAGTTGGCAAGACAGCTTCTTGGTACTACTAAGCCACCAGAGTTTACACACACCCTTATACAACCCCACACCCACACCCAGAGAGAGCGAGCAAGCGAGAGAGACATGGAGATGTAAACAGAGAGCAAAGAGTATGCTGTTAACCCAAAGGGAGGTGGTTCAAATCCACCAGGGGCTACATGGATAAAGATGAGCAATCTCCTAATGTGTGACTTCTTGTTGTTGTTAGGTGCCTTTGAGTAAAGTATGACCCACAGTGACCATAGGAACAACAGATATGAACTCTGTCCTATCTTGTGCCATCCTCACATTTCCTGACCATTAGAACCCATTGCGGCAGTCATCATGACAATCCACCTGGTTGAGGGTCTTCCTCTCTTTCCCTGACCTTCCACCATTCCCAGCATGTGAGGTGAAATCTCATCATCCTTGCTTCCAAAGAGGACTCTGGTAACACCCTCTACAAGACATATATGTATTTGTTCTTTTGACACATCATGAGATGTTCAGCACTCTTCTCAAATACCACAGCTCAAAGGCATCAGTTCTTCTTCTGTCATCCTTATTCATCGGCCAATTCACAGATGCATAGTAAGTGATCAGAAAGACCAAGGCCTGAATCAGACACACTATAGTCTGCAAACTGACATCATTATTCCTCAATAATTTGGAGAAGTCCCTAACTGCAGACTTTCCCAGTGCAATACATCTCCTATTACCTGACTGCTGGTATCAAGGGTGTTAATCGTAGATCCAAGTAGGATGAGGTTGTTGACAGTTTCAATCTTTTCTCCATTTTTCGTGATGTTACCTGTTGGTCCAGGGGTAAGAATCTTTTTTTCTTGACACTGAGGTGCAATACATATTGAAGGCTGTATTCTTTGATCTTCTGCAACAAGTGCTTCAAGTCCTCACTTTCAGCAAGCAAGGTTGTATCATCTACATAACACAGGTTATTGATGAGCCTCCCTCTGATCCTGATGCCACAGTCCTCTTCATAGAGTCCAGCTTCTTGAATAATTTGCTCAGGTCACAGATTAAATAGGCATGGGAAGACAATGCAACCCAGATACATTCCCTTCCTAATTTTAAATCATGTAGTGTTCCCTTGCTTTGTTCATACAATAGCCTCCTGTTCTAGGTATCAGTTTCACATAACCACAATTAAGTGCTATGGTAATTCCATTCTTCTCAATGTTAGCCATACTTGTTATGACCCACAGAGTCAAATGCCTTTTCATAATTATTACAGAACAAATAGACATTCTTTCGGCATTCTTTATTTGCAGCTAGGATCCATCTGACCTCAGCAATGATATCCCTGGTGCCACAATCTCTTCTAAATCCTAGTTGAACTTCTAGCAGTTCCTTATCTGTGTACTGTTCTAGCTGTTTTTATTTTATTTTTATAGCTGTTTTTGAATGATTTTTATCAGTATTTGGTTGCATATGATACTGTGTGGTTAATGGTATTAATGATAAAGATCTGTATGATTAAAAACCCACTGAGTCAACTTGATAATACATAACAACACAAATCTGTATTTTGTTGTTGTTGTTAAGTACTGTTGATTCTAGCTCTGACACATGTTCTAGCTTTGCCCAATTCTGTGCTGTCCTCATCCTCACAATCTGTGCTGTACCTCTATTGCTGCAGTCACTCCATCAGTCCAGCACGGTGGTTTGGGTTTGTTTTCCACTCTACCCATCATCACCTCTGTTCTCAAACCATATTTAAAGTCTATAGATTTGTTAGAGAAGCATCTTATTTCCTGGTACCAAATCATGTCTTAGTTATCTACTCTGATGCCCAGTGGGTAAGGAGTTCTATGCCAACTCAAAGTCAGGCACCTGGAACCCACAAGTTGCTTCTTGGGAGGAAGATGGCCAGTCTTCTCCTGTGTGATTTATAGCCTCTGAAAATCTTCTGGATAGGCTCAAGCATGTCTGAGATGATGAAGATAACACAGGATAGGACAGGGTTAAGTTCTTTTGTTCATAGGGCCACTCTGAGGGTTCATACCAGCAACAACAATAGCAAGTTTGCTTATTCACTTAACAAAAATAACTCATTCATAAATGAGACTAGATACAGAGAGGTTAACTTTATGATACATGTTTTTGTGGGGCACAATTCAATCCATTAAAATAGATTTGCCTATTTTGCATGGAGAAATGCCTAGCCCCCAGTCTCCACCTTCAAAGTGCCATATTGTCTCTTTGCTTTTACAGATGAGAGTTATGTCCCCGCTAGCTCATGGAACTGAGGCTGGGCCCTGCAGAGAGTCAGATTAACTACAGAATAAATACATGGCCTGCTGTGTCTAACTTTTTTCATGTAACATGCTTTCAACATTCTTTCTTATTGTAGAATGTGTCAAGACAGTATTATTTTTTAATTGGAGAATAATAATCACTTGTACAGAAATGTTGTTGTTGTTGTTATGTGCCATTGAGTCGCTTGCGACTCATAGCGACCCTATGTACAAGGGCTCTAAATGCTGTTCTATCCTGTGCCAACCTAGCCATCTCAAACACACTTATTCCCACCGCTCCAATCACAGAATCGATCCATCTCACCAAAGGTCTTCCTCTCCTTCGCTTTCCCTCCACTCTGCCAAACATGATGTCCCTTTCCAAGGACCAGTCCCTCCTTGCAACATGCCCAAAATATGTCAGACAAAGCTTCAGAATCCTTGACTCCAGAAATACCAAATTTTATTTACTATTCACAAGTATTTGGATATTTGAATTATTTATTTTTGTCTGTTACTAATAACACTGAATATTCAGATATAAGTTTTCCTGGGTATATATGTTTTCCTTTCTCTTGGGAGTACCTAATGGTAATATTCCTGGCTCATTGTATAACACTATGCTTAGCATTTGAAGAACTTCCAAACTATTTTCCAAAAAACCTGAACCATCTTACATTTCCACCAGTACTGTGTAAGTGTTTTTATTTCTCTATATCTTGTCATCAGGCCTGATTCAGTGATCTTTTCCATCATTTGCTATGCAACTGAGAGCTGGACAGTGAATAAGGATAAACAAGAATTGATGCATTTGAGTTGTGGTTTTGGAGAAGAGTACTAAATATTCCAGGAACTGCTAAAAAATGAACAGTTATGTCTTGTAAAAAGTACAGCTAGAGTTGTCCTTTGCAAGGTTGGAGAAGTTTCATCTCTTATACGATCTCTTATACGTTGGGCATATTGGTAGGAGAAGTTTTTTCTTGGAAAGGGATATCATGCTTGGAAAAGTGGAGAGTCAGCAATGGAAGACTTTCTTTCCCCCCCCTTTTTTCTTTTGATGTAGTTTTTCTTCTATTTATTCATTGCTTCATATTTTCTCTCCCTTTTCACTCCCCTGCCCCAGTCCACCCTGATATGCACCCTGTGTTGCAGATTGTTCTCATACATATAATGCATAATCATATATTCCTTTCAAACAGTTCTTCCCCCTCATCTGTTCTAATGCAGTGTTCATTATCTATCTACTCTTTCCCCACTCCCTCCCCAACACTCTCATGTCTGTCCTGTTTTACAACAGCAGTGTTATGTGGCATTTGTCCTATTGTGACTGAGGTAGTTCACTTACCATAAGGCTCCATCAATAAATGAATGACTAGAAAAACGATGATACATCAACACAATGGAATACTATGCAACACTGAAAAATAATGAAGTAGTAAAACATTATACACAATGGAGGAGCTGTGAGGACATTATGCTAAGTGAATTATCTCAGTCACAACACACTTTCAATGAGATTAATTGACAGTGACTGCACCAAAGGACTCAAGTGTGCCAGAAATGATGAGAATGGCACAGGATAGGACAGGATTCATCTTTGTTGTCCATAGGATTGCTATGAATCATACTTCAAATAATAGCACCTAACAACTACAACAAGTAGGTCAAAATAGTAAGTATATCATTGTCATTTGGACTTTCAGTATTGGAACATCTATGACATGCATCTTTGGTTGTACTTGTGGCTGTTTGTATATCTTCCTTGGGAAGGTGTCCATTTAAATCCTTTGCCAGTTTAAAAATTGATTTTTGTTTCATTGGCAACATTTGTAAATATTTTCTCCCATTCATGGAAGGTTTTATCATTTTTTCATCTTAAAAGTTTTGTTTTGTTTAAGTGAAATTTCTTTTTCTTCACTCAGTCTTTTGGTGTCAAGTACAAGAAAGAATTTCCTAGTCCAATGTCATGAACATGTATTTTCGTGTGTTCTTTACATGGTGTTATAGTTTTATCTTTTTAATTTATGTTTATAATTCATATTAGTTGATTTTTAATATTCATATTCATTATAATGAAATATTTCAATTAATTCTTTTGCATGTAGGTATCCAGCTATCCTGAAACAACTGATGAAAAAGACTATTCTTGGATGGGGCAAGATGATGGCATAACCAGATCTAAGTTCAAGTTCCCTTCACAATGAAGCTTGAAGAAAACAAGTACAAGTTGATGGGATTTATAATATTGGGAGTGCTGGACATCCATTGGAGGGATAGAAAAAGGAAGTAGATCAGAAGGTAGTATATAAGTGGTAGCATAGGAGAAAGTCAGAGCTGTCCTGAGTGCCCTTCCTCTACCTATCAGCCTTGTTTAGTATGGTCATCTTGGAATAGCTACTGATGGCATCCCTAGACAGGAAGTGCAGAGGGGAAGCAAGACAGAGGAGTTGGACAGAGTTCTAATGAACTCAGTGCCAAGATGAGCACAGCAGGTAGTGAGAATGCCAGAACTGGGAGACAGGATTGAGTTGAAGGAGCTCTAAGAACATGCAATCTGGGGAGGATGGCGCGGACTGGGCTTTATAAGCGCCAGAGTGGGCAGCCCTGGGAAAGGACACATGGGCAGTACAGTAGCACAGGCTGGACAGGGTAACACTGGGAAGACAGTATAGAAGAAAGTTCTAGAGCACCCAGATTCATGATAGAGACACTCAAAAGCAGAGTGGATCAGAAAGTTAGGCCCAGCACCTCAAGTAAAGAGCACAGTGAATATAGCAGATTGCCATCGAGGCAGGAAATACAGTCTCAATTCTGGGCTCTGAAGCCAAGAGCAGATCTCCAGGACTGACCATGTGAAAAATCCCCTACTTGTTTCCTTTCTGAACAATCCACTCAATAGGTAGGAACACTGAGTTCTGGGTCCTCCAGATCCAAGTCTAGAGAAACCTCTCCAGAGTTGATGGTTTGATGGACCTCTATGTCTTACTCTTTCAGCACAGATGAGGGAGGTCCAGGGTTACTCCCTGGTTCCTTGGATGGGAATAACTGAAGAAGCACAAATCCTTGAGATAGAGAAAGCAGGCTGGTGACCTTGATCTTCAAAGCCAAGGGCAGATTTATACACAGGTGACAAAAACCTCCAGATCCTCCCTTTCAAAGAAGACAGTGTATTTCTGTGACTGGTCCTACACCACTAGCCAGCAAAAAAAAAAAAAAATCATTACTTCTTTGTGCCTCAAGCTAAAAGTACTCTGCTAGGTGATCACTCTGAGCACTCTAGACCCTGTTCACTATGGTATTATAGCTGATCACTCTGAACACCCTAGACCCTGTTCACTCCAGTACTATAGTGCATAATGTGTCAAGCAAAAGACCATGCTCTGTAGAAAAAGATAAGAAGTCTCCTCTCATAAACATCTATAGCATTGGAAACTGATGGAGACTTACTCTGAGTTGGAAAAAGCCTGAAGGCAGTGGGTTTGGTATTTTAATGGCACAGACAACCCCAGTTCTACCAGGTGGTCAGTCACACACTACTTGATGAGTTCCTAAATCACTGGGCATCACAACTATGAGATACCACCTCACCCAGGCAACAACAGTAAATTTCAACAGATTAGCAAATAACAAATTCTGACTAGGTCGTGGAGAGATTGGAACTCACATTCATTGCTGATGGGAATGTAAAATGGTACAACCACTATGGAAGGGGGGTCTGGTGCTTTCTCAAAAAGTTGGAACCATTTGACCCGGTAATTCCATTGCTAGGAATATACCCTAAAGAAATCAGAGCCACAACTCATCCATGTGTATTGCTACATTATTCACAATAGCAAAAAAGATGGAAGCAACCCAAGTGCCCATCAATAAACAGATGAACTGTGGTACATCCACACACTGGAATACTATACAGCATTGAAAAACAATGAAATAGTAAAATATTACACAAAATGGAGGAGACTTGAGGACTTTATGCTAAGTGAAATATCTCAGTCACAAAAGGATAAATATTTCATAGCACCTCTGTTGTAAAATAGGAAGAGATGTGGGGGGTTGGAGAGGGAATGGAGAAGGGGTAGTTAGATAATGAACACTGCATTAGAACAAAAGAGTGGAAGAACTATTTGAAAGGAATGAATGATTATGTGTTATATGCATGAGAACAGTTGCGGTGTGGGCTAGGGGAAGGGAGAAGGGAAGAGGGCAGAAAATATGTAACAAATGGATAAATAAAATAAAGTTGTTGTTGTTGTTGTTATGTGCAGTCGAATCACTTGTGACTCATAGCAACCCTAAGTACAACAGCCCTAAACCCTGCTCTATCCTGTGCCAACTTTATTTTCTCTGACACACCTACACCCATTACGGCAGTCACTGAATCAATCCATTTCATTGATGGTCTTCCTCTCTTTGCTGACCCTCCGACCTCCCAAGCATGATGTTCCTCTCTAAGGATTGGTCCCTCCTTGCAACAATGCCTGAAGTATGTCAGGTGAAGCTTCAGAATCCTCGTCTCCAAGGAGCAGCCTGCTTTCGCCCTCTCTGGAATGAACCTGTTTGTTCTCCTAGCAGTCCATGGTATATAATACTCTTCTCCAGTACCATAGTTCAAAGGCATCAATTCTCCCTCTATCATCCCTAAAAATTGTCCAGATTTCTGATGCATAGCAAGTAATTGAGAAGACTATGGACTGCATCAAGTGCACCTTACTCTCCAGACTGACATTATTGATCTTCAGCACTCTGGAGAAGTGCCTGACAGCAGACTTTCCCAATGCAATTTAAGTTTTATTGTTTTTTCTGGCTGCTGGTGCCAAGTGTTGGTTGCATAGCCAAGCAAACTAAAGCTATTAACAATCTCAATCTCTTCACCGTCAATTGGCCCACTGGTGAGAATCTTTGTTTTTTTGATGTTGAGCTTCAATCCATATGTAAGGCTGCAGTCCTTGACCTTCTACAGCAAGTGTTCCTCAGTTTCAGCAAGCAGTGTTGTGTCATCTACATAATGTATTTTGTTGATGAGTCTTCCTTCAGTCCTCCTGCCACATTCCTCCTTGTAGAGCCCAGTCTCCCAGATGATCTGTTTTGCATACATATTGAAAAGGAGTTGAAATACTTAAGGATGCTTTGGGAAGAATAGTAAATGATCCAAGAAACATTAAAAGAAGATTAAAAGAAAAACTCCTTCATTGAGTTTTTCTTTTGCTTTTCAAGGAGAGGAGCAAACGGGGGTGGGGGTGGGGTGGGCAGGGAGAAAAGTGCAACAATGAATGAATGGAATTCCAAAATCTCTGTGAATGTTCATTGACATTTAAAAAAAAAAGAGAGAAGCAGAATGGAATTATTTCTTAAAATCTACTCCCTTTCACAAGAGTTCCATGTGTCAAACCACACACACACATACTAAGATATCATTAAATAGTGATTTCATAGGATAAAAAACATTCCTCCTTTATGTAACTCTCTGTAAAAGATATTCCTATAGAAAGTTGTCCATATGTGAGTGATTCTCAAAGAGAGGAAAGAGAGAGCATAACCCTTATTCCTAGAAAGGCATGTAATAATCATGGGGATTACAAATAAATTTTAAAAAGCTTTTCATGATTAAAAGGTATAAAAATATCCTATCATTTAGCCTAAATGCTTGGTACAGCATCAATATGTGAAATTCTACATCTTCAGATAAACATGATGCCACCTGAGATTCTTTAGATCTTTTCCACATTTGAACACCAGTGTAGCCACACTTCTCAGAACATGCAAAGCAATTCTGAATAAACTACAAGTTCACTGGTAAAAAAGAAGAAGATTAAAAGTGTATACAGAATCACTGTCTCAAAAAGAATTGGCAGACACAGAAGAATTTCTTGAAAGAATGTATGTGCAAGAGCTGGTGGTAATGAAGAAGTTCAAACTGCTCTGAAAGAACTGGCAAAAAAGAAGGCCCCAGGAATTGATGGCATACCAATGGACATATTTCAACAACAAACAGACTCTGCCCTGGATGTGCTCATCATGTTGTGGCAAGAAATCTGGAGGCCAACCACCATGTCAACTGACTGGAAGAGATTTATGTCTGTTCCTATTATAAACAATGGTGACCTGACAGAGTGAGGGAATTATCTAACAATATCATTATTATCATATACAAGCAAGATTCTGCTGAAAATTATCAAAAAATAAAAGGAACATCAACAGAGAACTGTCAGGAGTGCAGGGCTGGGTTTAGAAGAGGCTGTGGTACTAGGGATATTATAGCTGATGTCAGATGGATCTTGGCTGAAAGTAGAGAGTAACAGTGGAATGTCTATGTTTCATTGATTATGCAAAGGCATTTGACTGTGTGGTTCACAACAAACTGTGGTTGGCTCTGAGAAGAATGAGAATCCCAGAATACTTGATCGTGCTTATGCAAAACCTGTATTGAACTATGAGGCAGTCTTCAGAACAGAGCAAGGAAATACTGTGTGGTTCAGAATCAAAAAGGGTGTACAGCAGGGATGTGTCCTATTTCAAAATAAAGTTTAAAGGGGGGAAAAAAAGAACTTTTGGTGCACTTGTGAGTGGACCTCTCAGGCAGAGAGCAGGGTAGGATGGAAAAAATACAGGAGGCTCCTACCTCTGTTCCTGCAAGTGCAGCAGAGGATCTCTGTGAGCCTTCTCTATTCCTCCAGTGGGCAGAGAGAGGCCTGGGAGCCACATGCAGCCTCCTGACAGCCAGAGCGTCGCAGCTGGTGCACTGTGGGCTGACCCAACCATACAGTTAGACTCGAGACAGTGCAGCTTCACTGATAAAGCTCAGACTAAAGTTCGTGTGAATCCCAGGAAGCAGCAGCAAGGTGGTAAAGTCATGAATTGGAGTTGGTGAACACTGAGGTCTTGTGGTGAATTAGCAAAGCCTGCTATTTCTAGGAGTCCTAGGGTTCTGTTGACACATCAGGTTAAGTGTTAGACTGTGTGTCAAAAGGCCAGCAGTTGGAACCCGCCAGTCATTCCCAGGAACAAAGATGTGGCGATCTGCTTCCATAAAGCTGTGCAAACTTGGAAAAGGCATTGGAAGTTCTAGCTTGACCTACAGGGTTGCTGTGAGTCAGAATCCATTTGAAGGCAGTGGGTAGGTGTGGGTACTGTTTCCAGGATGGACTCTGAATACAGTCCATACTTATTTTGAGAGGAGTCTTGTGGTGCAACCAAGAGAGCTCAGCTCTGCGTGGAAGGCTTTGGTACCAGAGTTGGATGGTCAGTACTCATAGAGTGGGGGAGTTTTAGGGTGAGTAATTGGGAAGAGTAAATAACTCAAAATAAGGAGGATGTGGTACGGAGGCAAAGCCAGCATCTCTCAGGTTGGGAGACTGGTGCTGTAGTATTATGCTCAATGGGCCAATAACTGATGGGAAGGGAACCACATCAAGTGCTACAGGCCATAGAGTGTGGTACTGGAGTGGCTTGGCAGCAAGAGGACAAATAGTTGGAGCCTCATGAGAGAATGGGCAACATCATGAGCACTTGGAGAGGAGACTATCATTGAAGCAGAGAACTACATCTTTCCGTGATGTAATTCAGTAACAGGGACACTACACAAGGCAGGAGAATGAACTATATAGAAAAGGAAGAATATTCTAGTCTCCTGATTGACCACAACAAAATAGTCAAATGTCTAGAGAGCAATGGAAAATCACAAAACATTGCTATGAGTCATAGGTGACTCAGTGGAACCTAACAACAATAAATATCATTTAGTCTGTTGTAACTGACAACTCCCCTATATACAACAGAATGAAACATTGCCCAAGCCTGCACCACCCTCACAATTACGGGGATATTTGAGTCCATCAGCTGTGGTGCCAATGCATTTCACCAAGCATGGTGTCATCCTCTATGGACTGAGCCCTCCTAATAAAGAAAGGATGTCAAGTTATGCTCTGTTTTGATCCAGAGAGTTTTTATTGATTGCTTGTTGGATGTAGATCATCATCAAGACTTTCTTCCTAGTTTGTCTTAATCTGGAAGCTCCACTTGGGTGGAAATCTGTCTATCATAGGTGACTCTGCTGGTCTTTGAGATACTGGTGGCAAAGCTGCCAGGAGCAGAACACCATGCAAGTCACCCTAATATGATGAAAAGATGTGTGGCAGAGGACTACTAGAGATGGCTTATTAAGGCTCCGTTCATCTAGAGTGAATAAAAAAGTATTACAACTCCCCTACTGCCACTCCAAATCTGAACTCATTACTTTTAAAAAAGATGCTCCCCTATTTAGAATTTATAAAATACTTGAGCACCACAACAAGATAAAAATAAATAACTCAGTTGAAAAATGGGCACAGGATATGAACAGACACTTCACCAAAGAAGACATTCAGATGGCTAATAAGCACATGAAGAAATGTTCAAAATCCCTAGCTCTAAGAGAGATGCAAATTAAGACAACTATGAGATGTCATCTCACCCCAGTAAGGCTAGCAAAATTTAGCAGAAAAGCAAGCAACAAATGCTGACGAGGTTTTGGAGAAACTGGAACCCTTATTCACTGTTTGTGGAAGTGTAAAATGATGCAACCACTGTGGAAAGCGGTGTGACGCTTTCACAAAAAGTTGCAAATAGAGCTACCATTTGACCCAGAAATTCCACTACTAGGAATATACCCTAAAGAGACAATAACCGACATCCAACCAGATCTATGCACACCCATGTTTATCGCGGCTTTATTCACAATAGCAAGGAGTTGGAAACAACCTAAGTGCCCATCAACAAACGAATGGCTAGAGAAGCTGTGGTATATTCACACAATGGAATACTATGCTGCATTGAAAAACAAGGAACTCATGCAATATTATTCAAAATGGGAAGGACATTATGCTGAGTGAAATATCTCAGTCACAAAAGGACAAACATGGCTGTAAAATGGGACTGACATTAGGATTGGGGTAAGAATGAGAAAAACTGGATGAATTATGTACACTGCACTGAAACAGATGAAGGAGACAACAGTCCAAAAGCAATATATTATAGGGCATTATGATTATCATGAGTCCGTAATGAAGGTTGCAGAATGGAATATACTTGGGATGGGAATGGGGGTGCAGAAAGATTGTATACCAAAGAAGGAATTTTTCTTTTCAAGGAGAAGAGTGAACTGGGGGTGGGAGGTGGACGGTTGGATGGGGAGAAAAGTGTAACAATGAATGAATGGAAATTCAAAATTTCTGTAAATGTACATTAAAATTAATAAAAAAAAAGATGCTCCCCCCCCCTTAACTCTACTCCTCGGGCTAGAAGTTTTGATGTTTAAGTCTTTATTTCCTAATTTAAAACAATAATCCTTAAAGTTATAATACATATAAACAGGTCTTTCCTAACTTAAATCTTCATTTCAGTTACCTGTAACAATACTATCTGAATCTGTTGCTAGCCTAAGTCATAGTGGCAACAATAATGGAACACTATCCACTGCCAAACCATCCTCATAATCACAGCTCTTTTGAGGTCATCATGTCTATGTCATTGAGGGTCTTCCTCCTCTTCTTGGACCATCTATTTACCGATCATGATTTCTTCCTCCAGAAATTAGCCCATGTTGATAACATGTCCAAAGTATATGAGGTGAAGTTTCCTTGTCCTTAACACCAAGGGTCAAGGTTATGTTTCTTCCTAAAATATGTTTTATTGTGATTTTAATGAAGATTTACAGAAAGTTTGGGTTTTCATTCATTTATTGTTGCACATTTCGCCCCCACCCATCATTCGCCTCCCCAAGTCCACTTTGTAATGTACCTTTTATTCCAGATTGTTGTCATATATGCAATGCCTAATCTTACATTCCTTATAGACAGATGGGTTTGTTTTTTAGTCAGTGTGTGGAATATTTGATATTCTTCATCATCACCACAATTTAAAGGCCTCCATTATTCTGTGATATTCCTTATTCATCGTGCAATTGAAAATACCATGGCTTAGGTCAGGCACGTTTTACTCTTCATGATATGCTTGCTGTTTAACACTTTAAAGAAGTGCTTGGCAGAAATGCAGTATTTAATTTCTTGGGTTGCTTCTATGGACTTTGATTGTGAATCCAAAGAAAACAAAATCTTTGATTTCTTTATCTTCCCCCACCCCCCATTTATCACGATGTTGTTGTTGGTTCAGTTGTGAGGATTTTAGTTTTCTTTTGTTGAGGTGCAATCCATATGGAAGGCTCTTTGAACGTCATCAGTGAGTGCTTCAAGTTTTCTTAATTTTTAGGCTGTGTCATCTGCTTATCACCGGTTGTTAAAAAGTTTGTGTCTACATGTCTTATAAACATTTTTTTCCCCAAGAAATATTGACAGAAAATTCTGAAAAAGAATGTCTTTAGAGGCCAAGAGTGGTGAGACTTTGTCCCACACACTATAGGCATGTTGTCAGGAGGGGCTGTCCTTGGAAAAGGACATCACATTTGGAAAGTAGATCCAAGAAGGAGAAGAGAGCCCTTACTGGTGCCAACTGATGCAGTGACTGCATTGATGGGCATAAGCATAAGGAGAATTGTGAGGATAGTGCAGGATTGCACAAGGTTCTGATCCTTCATGCATGGGGTCACTTTGAGTTGGAGATCACTTGATGGCACCTAACAACTAAACACGAGATGCTTGCAATTTTTGGAACTTCCCAGCTCATTGTCCCAATGTAACTCTGAGTTATCTCTGGTTTACTTTCCTATGGAGGAGTTTTGAGTTCTTTAGATACAAGGGCTTTGCACTAAGTGGCATACTGAGTCGAGCCCAAGAAGAAAGTTGAGGCCAAGAAAAAAAGCCACTTTGTGGCAACAAGTGAAAAATTAACCAGAAGGCTCATAAGCGTAGCACTCTTCCAGATGAAATTAATCTGAAACATGCCCCTTCAGCCAACATCTTGGTTCCCATGTTAAATATGCTTGGCAATAGAAAAGCCTTCAATTTGTTTTAGTCATTTACTTGCCAACCATCTATTGTTTGTTTAAAATTGAAAGGAGCAAGAACACCTTCGTCTTGGACACTCAGCGTGGGGCTCTCTCATTAAACCTTAGGTGGTACAGGCTGCACCAGTCCTTTGCAGTGGAGAGCTCCATAATAGAATTCTGCACCTGTACCTGTCCTTGCCAAATCTGAGCTCACACAACTGGGGATTTTGATTAAATGCATTAGGGAAAAATGGATTTCTATATGCTGCATTGTACTTGTTTTATTGGTTATGCTCCGGGGTAGAATATAAAGTGGGATTGTGCAGAAGACAGTAGGAGAGGCACACTGACTTAAACCTGTTTTTTAATTCAATAGATTTCACAGAAAAAGCTTTGCCAGAACTTCTTTGGTGATTAAGTAAAACTATACATGGTCATTGCTGTACATTCAAAGGAATATTTGTGAACGAGTGTACATTTTAAATCCAACTCTTTAAAGCTTTCCCTACAGCAACGAAGCAGAAACCCTAATGGTGATTCTGGTGGCTTGTAAAACAGAACCTGAAGCCATGGAGTTGGACCACTTCTTCACAACATCAGCTCTAACACAGCGCCTTGCTATGCAATCATCTTTCTTTCTGTTCCCTGTTCTTTCTCTTTTTCATAAATCTACAAGCACGCAATTATATTCAATGGGTGGGAAATTAATTAAAGTCCTTGCTGGTTTACCAGAGTGAGGACCAAGTCATGTGTGTGTTTGTTTTGCTTGTTTATTTGATGTGTTTTATACAGACTAGTGTTATTATTTCCTTTCTTCAGGATGACATCACATGGAAGTTGTTTTTCTGGAGCTTGGGCTCTACGAGTTCTGGCAGACAAAAGAGGTAGTCAAGTGTGACATAATGGAACAATCTCGTTTAATGGAGGCCTTTTCCGTGGAAGGCTTTTCCCGTTGGAGGGACTCATGGGAAATAAGCTAATGGCTTTGGTGAAGTGCCACAAAACTGTCCTCCCGTAGCACACTCAAAATTATCATTTCAAATTTCCAACATCATTACAACGTGGAAAAATGGTCTATAGACATGCTGTTTCTCTGCTATGTCTACCTGAGAAGTGAGAAGCTAGCTGGATATGAGTTCAGCTACTCTGAGAGATTGTTTTCACTTATTTCCCCTCATAAGAAGTTGGAGTTCCCCTGCCCTCTTTCTCATATAGGTAAAAGAAACCAAACCAAACCAAACCAAACAAAAAGCCTCGAGTTGATCCCAACATACACTGACACTCCATTGGCTTTTAGGAAGCCCTACTGGTATGTGCAGAACAGATCATCCAAGATGCTGGGTTGTACGAGGAGGAAGAATTGGTGGAAGAGTCATCAACGACCAGCATTATGCAGATGACACAACCTTGCTTGCTGTAACTGAGGAGGACCTGAAGTGGTTGCTGCAAAACATCAAGGACTGCAGCCTCCTATATGGATTGAAGCTCGACATCAAGAAAACAAAGATTGTCACCACTGGACCAACTGGCAGCATCAGCATGGATGGTGAAGAGATTGAGATAG